>NC_083802.1:1143803-1166303 GCF_015708825.2 Lethenteron reissneri
ACAATTCTAAGATTAATTCTTACTAAACTATTGTTTGTAAACCCGGTAAGGCTCACTCACCTATATGGAGCTAAATTTCGATTTAAAGCTTTCGTGACTGCAGGGATTCATCTTCTGGTTCTTTCGGTAAAGTCACGTAGAAGGGAAGTAATAAAATAATAAAAATAAAACATAATAAAATAATTCTCACGACGTTTCGGCCACAACGCAAGTAGCCGTCCTCAGGTTTCACCTGCGTTGTGGCCGAAACGTCGTGAGAATTATTTTATTATGTTTTATTTATATTATTTTATTACTTCCCTTCTACGTGACTTTACCGATAGAACCAAGAAGATATATGGAGCTATGTTATCATGAGCCACCTGGCTATCAACAAACGATAGCCCAACGAATTGGCTCATCATCATCATCATCGCGTGGAAATATAAAGCAGCAGCAGCAGCTAACTAACTCTAAACCAGTGAAGTATCCAAGCCCCATCATCTCGCTCTGTCTCTCCCCACTGGCCTCTCTGTTTACGTGCTTTGACGAAGGTCCATTGCCTGAAACGTCGCCTACTACTGCTATACGTGTTTCCTTTTAAGGCCACAAAATACAAAGATATCCCCGTGTAGCCTCTAACAGACTGATGGGGCAAGTGCTGTTAGCGAGTTGCAGCACCCATGAAGGAGACAAAGACAAAGATCCCCGGTGTAGCCTCAAACAGGCTGTCGGGGCAAGTGCTGATAGCGAGTAGCAGCGCCTATGAAGGAGACAAATACAAAGATCCCCGTGTAGCCTCTAACAGACTGTCGGGGCAAGTGCTGTTAGTGAGTAGCAGCAGCACCTATGAAGGCCGGCACTGTGGCACACGAGGGGGTGGCCAGCACCACGCCCGGCCGCCTTTGTCTCCCCCAGTGGCGATGTTTGTTTACACGCTGCACCAGGTACTCATGTTGAGGCTGAGTCTACCTAGGGGGACGCCCAAGATCGGTTCAAATAATCGTCACCGGTGGCGTTGGTGGCCGTGAGCGGGAATCGAACCCATGTCGCCTGGCCTGGCACGGGGCCTGTGCCAGGCCAGGTGCACTTTGAGGCTATCACCTGAAGTGTCCAAGGCTCGCTGCTGACAGGAGGTCTCAGCAGGTGCCATGTGAGTTGACTGACTGACATGTACACCAGCTGTGCCCCTTACTCTCGCCAACGTTGCTGTACTTTAGCCGCCCGGCGCTCCGTTCGTTGTTGTGAGCGTCGCTCCTCTGCCCTCCGTTGTTGTTGCTGGAGGGCGACTGCCTCCACCTGCCCAGTAGCAGCAGCAGCGTCCTTCACGAGCCTCCTACACAGAGACCGATCTTGACACCGCAGATCCACATCCTCCCGTACCGCATCAGCTCCATCTTTTCTCTAAGCCCGTGGTACTCACCCACGCACTCACCCACTCATCCGCTCACTCACCCATTCATCCAGTCACTCACCCACTCATCCGCTCACTCACCCACTCACTCACCCACTCATCCAGTCACTCACCCACTCACTCACCCATCAGCTCCATCTCTTCTCTAGCCTGTGGCACTCACCCACGCACTCACCCACTCACTCACCCACTCATCCGCTCACTCACCCATTCATCTAGTCACTCACCCACTTACTCACCCACTCATCCGCTCACTCACCCACTCACCCAGTCACTTACCCACTCATCCAGTCACTCACCCACTCACTCACCCATCAGCTCCACCTCTTATCTAGCCTGTGGCACTCACCCACTCACCTACTTACTCACTCACCCATTCACCGACTCACTTATTCACCTACTCACCCACTCGCTCACTCACTCACCAACTCGTCCACTCATCTGCTCACTCACCCACTCATCCAGTCACTCACCCACTAACTCACCCATCAGCTCCATCTCTTCTCTAGCTTGTGGCACTCACCCACTCACCTACTCACTCACCTACACACCCACTCACTCACTTACCCACTCGTCCACTCATCTGCTCACTCATCCACTCACTCACCCACTCACTCACCCACTCATCCAGTCACTCACCCACTCACTCACCCATCAGCTCCATCTCTTCTCCAGCCTGTGGCACTCACCACTCACCTACCCACTCACCCATTCACCTACTCACTCATTCACCTACGCACCCACCCACCCGCTCACCCATCCACTCACTCACTCACTCACCCACTCGTCCACTCATTCATCCACACGCTCGCTCACCCGCTCATCCATCAGCCCATCTCTTCTCTCGCTCGTGAAACGCGCCCGTCTCTAGCCCCGCGCTCTCCGGCCAAACAGAAGCTGCTTGGCCATGCGGCGTCTGAGCGCGGCAGCTACATCACGCGGCGCAGCATCGTCTGCAGGAGGAGCTCGCACCGATGGGGGCTTTCGTCCAGATCTTTCAAGGACCTGATGAGCTCCTCACACAATCCAGCCCTGCGGGATGGGCCGTAGGCAGGGGTCAGCCGAGATACGTATCTCCTAGGTAGGGTGAGCCTGATTGTTTCTAACCGGCCCAGATGTTCCATTAGAGTGGGGGGAGCAGGGCGGGAGGGGGTGTCCACGTTTTGCAAGCGTAGAGAAGGGAGGTCCATGACTGATCCTTCTTGCGGAGGGACATGCTTCCACACAGACGGGTGGCACGTGCCCACGACGTTTTGCTGAAACGTCGTGGGAGCGCCTTTCGCGGAAGGCGAAACCGATGCACGACCGCGAGTTTGTTTTGCGCGGCCGATGACGTGAAGAAAACAAAGTCATGCCCCACAACTCCGAACTGGGAAACTGTGCCAAGCGACAGATGGTCACACACGCGCAGACACACACACACAGACACACACGCACAGATACACACGCGCAGACACACACTGTGTACACAGATACACACACAGATACACACGCACACAGATACACACACGCGTGCAGACACACATACACACACGCACACACCACACACGCAAACACCACACACACCACACACACCACACACGCACACACACACGTGTCCGCCCGCGCGTAAATTCCCTCCCCCCAACTCGCCCCGTGCCAACTGTGGCTGGCACTGAGGTCCTCTCAGCGCCAGCCACCCCACCAACCCTCCCCACAAACCCTCCCCACCACCCCCACCACCCCCACCACCCCTATCACCCGTACCACCCGTACCACCCCAACCACCCGTACCACCCCCACAAACCCTCCCCACCGCCCCTACCACCCCTACCACCCCCACCACCCTACCACCAGTACCACCCCTACCACCTTCCCCACAAACCCTCCCCACCACCCCTACCACCCCCACCACCCCTATCGCCCTTACCACCCCTACCACCCTTATCACCAATACCACCCCACTCACCCTTACCACCCCTACCACCCCTACCACCCATACCACCCATACCACCACCACCCCTACGACCCTTACCACCCCTACCACCCATACCACCCATACTACCCCTACCACCCCTACCACCCCTACCACCCATACCAACCCTACCACCCCTACCACCCGTACCACCCAAACCACCCATACCACCCATACCACCCTTACCACCCCTACCACCCCTACCACCCATACCACCAATACCACCAATACCACCCCTACCACCCCTACCACCCAAACCACCGATTACGGGTTAATTATTATTATTATTTACGGCATCACGCACACTGTTGTTGTTGTTGTTGTTGACAACGGAACGTTGTTGTTGTTGTTGTTGAGTTGTTGGCTGTGCACCACACTGCCAACTCAGCAGCAGAAATAATTCGTCTTGGACTTGAACTCTTGACCTCTGGAAAATAGAAAAACGCGAATCCCAGCTGCCCGCCACGGCGTTCCTCGACAGACGAGGGCCGCGCGGGCTACCGCTGCCCTCTGCTGCCCTCTGCTGCCCCCTGACGAGTCTTTGCTCTGGCAAACGTTGTTTGTGAAAAACACCTTTTCCCCTTTCGACTCATCCTGCACCACCGCCACCACCACCAAACGGGTGGAGAGAGAGAGAGAGACGCAAACTCCAAATATACAGCAGCAGGCGTCAGTGTCGGGATCGAACCCACGACCTCCTGCACACCAGGAGAGGTAGTTAACATCTCACCACGGAGAGATAGAGAGAGAGACGCAGACTCCAAATATACAGCATCAGGCGTCGTAAGGGATCGGGATCGAACCCACGACCTCCTGTACACCAGGCGAGGTGGTTAACATCTCCTAGCCACCGTGATGATGATGAGAGAGAGAGACACACAAACTCCAAATATACAGCAGGCGTCGTCAGGGGTCGGGATCGAACCCACGACCTCCTGCACACCAGGCGAGGTGGTTAACATCTCCTAGCCACACCAACTTTTCTAGCAGGGCGAGCCCCGATCCGCCACGGACGCTGCTCCCACCCACCCCCCACCACGGACGGGAATGCGGGAACATCGTGCACACGTGTTCCATGATGACCCCCCTCGAGACGGAGATTCGTCTACCCCTTGCGGCCCCCCCCCCTCCTCCTTCTCCTGCCCCCCCCACTCCGCTTCCTCTATACGCGCGTACACACACACACACGTGTGTGTGTGTACGCGCGTGTACATGTGTGTGTGTACGTGTGTGAGTGTACATGTGTGTGTGTGTACGTGTGTGTACGTGTTTGTACGTGTGTACGTGTGTGTGTACGTGTGTGTGTACGTGTGTACGTGTGTGTGTGTACGTGTGTGTGTACGCGTGTGTGTACGTGTGTGTGTGTACGTGTGTGTGTACGCGTGTGTGTGTACGTGTGTGTGTACGTGTGTGTGTACGCGTGTGTGTACGCGCGCGTGCGTGTGTACACCAGATCTGAACTCCGAACTGACGATGACAAAAAGTGGCGAAGATCCCTGCGATGTTGATGACGTTCGGTTTGACGATGATTACGATCATGATGACGATGGTGATTATGACGATGATCGCGATGATATCCCTCGGTCCGTCTCTCTCCATCCTCCCAACTTTTCTCCCCCCCCCCACCACCTCTACCCCCTCCCCACACCTCTTTCTGCTGCCCGTTCCACAGTCCTGGTACCTGGGCTAATCCACGCTGCCTCTGAGCCACCCCTCACCCCCTGCGCTGGGGGTAGCCACCATCGCCGCCACCGCCACCACCACCGCCGCCACCACCGCCAGCAACGGACGCATGTTGGATGTTGCGTCGGAACGACAGCGGCGGCTGCGGTGATGGAGGTGTCGGCTCAGGCGCCGTCGCCTGACCTTGGCACGACCTTGGCTCGACCTTGGACTGTGGGAACTGCGACGCGGAGCCAAGTGGCGATGACGAGAGTTTTATTCGCGGGCAAAAAACTAAACAACAAAAAGAACCACGCAAAACCGGCGAAAAGAGAGAGATGGGAAGAGAGAGGAGAGAGAGAGTGAGGGGGGGAGAGAGAGAGAGAGTTCCACACACACACACAAAACCCCTACGTAAAAATAACAAAGGTGACTTACACCTCCCACCACCAGCACCGCCCACAAAACGTGTCCGTGAAAATCCCGCGCGAATTGAACAGTCCGTGCGTGCGTCGCGCGCGCGCGTGGAACACCACGTGGTGCCGCGCGCGTGCAACGCCACGTGGTGCCGCGCGCGTGAAACGCCACGTGGTGCCGCGCGCGTGCAACGCCACGTGGTGCCGCGCGCGTGCAACAACACGTGGTGCCGCGCGGCGTGCAACGCACACGTGGTGCCGCGCGCGTGCAACCCCACGTGGTGCCGCGCGCGCGTGCAACACCACGTGGTGCCGCGCGCGCAACGCACACGTGGTGCAACGCACGTGGTGCCGTGCGCGTGCAACGCGCACGGAGAGGTGGTCGCCAGGGTCGTATTAAAACGGGGCACTTCTGCGGCGACGTTGCTCCAACGCCGCAGCAAACTCCGAGTCCCTTCGCGACGTCAACAATCTGAAGGTGGCCACCACCCCCCCCACACCACCAACCCCACCCACACCACCACCAACCCCACCCACACCACCACCAACCCCACCCACGACGGTGGCAGCTGTCCCCTGTGGTGGCGCACATCGATTCCCGCACACGCACACACACGCATACACACGCATACACACACACGCGTGTGCACGCGCACACGCACACACGCGCGCGCACACGCACACACGCGCGCACACACGCACACACACACACGCACGCGCGCCCCCCACGCAAATCCGCGAGCTGAGCGGCTCGCGTCGACCGACTGAGCGCAGCATCGCCCCCCCCCCCCTCCTCCTCATCCTCACCTCCTCCTCACTCCCCAGCCCCAACACTGCTGCCCCCCCCTCCTCCTCCTCACTCGCCAGCCCCAACACTGCTGCCCCCCTGCCCCCTCCTGGGACCCCTACGGTTGACGCTTTAAAGCCAGGGGGGGCAGGGGGGGGGGGGTGATGGAACCGAGGCGCCGTTCCTCCCTCCGCCGCTCACGAACGGCGATCGTCTTCGTCGTCTTCGTGGTGGGTTTTTTCGAAGTCGCGGAACAGCAACAATGGGGATTGGGGGGGGGGGGGTGATGCGGAGTCGAGACGGAGACGCCGGGGAGGGAGAGGGAGGCGATACAAATGTCGATGATGCGAAGAAAGATTTGGTAGGTGGGTGGTGGTGGTGGTGGGTGGTGGTGGTGGTGGAGGTGGGTGGGTGGTGGTGGTGGTGGAGGTGGTGGTGGGTGGGTGGTGGTGGTGGTGGAGGTGGTGGTGGGTGGGTGCTGCGGGGTGGGTGGTGGTGGGTGGGTGGTGGAGGTGGTGGTGGTGGAGGTGGGTGGGTGGAGGTGGTGGGTGGGTGGTGGTGGTGGTGGTGCGGGGTGGGTGGTGGTGGAGGTGGGTGGGTGGTGGTGCGGGGTAGGTGGTGCGGGGTGGGTGGTGGTGGTGCGGGGTGAGAATCAAATTCATGCCCCCACCGCCTCCTCTGTGTGGTGTGTGCGTGGGGGGGGGTGTGCGTGGGGGAGTGTGTGGTGGGGGGTGTGGGGGGATGTTACATTCGTGACGACAACGCCGCTTAGCGAACGCTGTTGCTGCTGATTCTGTTACTGCTGCTGCCGCTGTTGCTCCTGCTGTTGCTGCTGCTGTTACTGCTGCTGCCGCTGTTGCTGCTGTTGCTCACGAAACCAGCGGCGAAATGAACCATCACCACCACCACAGAGACAAAGATTCCCCCCCCCCCACCACTTCGTGTCGCCTTAACAGATTGGTGGGGCAAGTGCTGTGAGTAGCGAGTAGCAGCAGCAGCACCTACGAGATGAACCACCACCACCCCCACACACCACACCAGGCTGTGGGCACAAACAAAGCACCGTTGTGTGAACGTTGTGTGAACGTTGTGTGAACGTTATCGCTACCCCCCCCCCCCCCCCGAGTTTCCTGGGAGATCCAGGACTGGGGCACGAACGGGGTGGTGGAGGGGTGGTGGAAGGGGGGGGGGGTGGAAGGGGGTGTGGTGGAGAATGGGGGGTGGTGGAGGGGGGGTAGTGGAGGGGGGGGTAGTGGGGGGGGTAGTGGAGGGGGGGTGTGGTGGAGGGGGGGGGTCGAGGGAGGAGTAGTGGGGGGGTTTGTGGTGGAGGGGGGTGTGGTGGAGGGGGGTGGTGAAGGGGGGGTGGTGGAGGGGGGGTAGTGGAGGGGGGGGTAGTGGAGGGGGGGGGTAGTGGAGGGGGGGGGGTGGAGGGGGGGGTGTAGTAGGGGCTGGGGCCCAGGTAAGAGGGGAGGATCCTGGTAGGAACGGAGCGGGGTGCACGGAATGCGCGCGGGACGGAGTATTTATTTATTACTGGAGGAGGAATCCGATGATCTATAAAGCTCTTATTTCCACAGGGGGGGGGGCACGGGGGTCTGAACGTTACAGCAACAACAAAGAAAATTATGCAAAACGCACGATAGGAGTGCTGAGTATAGGAAAGGTAAACACATCGCTTACAAATATACACAGGGACTCCTCTACTTACGAGCATTCGACTTACGAACTTGCAGAGATACGAACAAACCTGGTCCGTGTGTCCAGTTGTCGTTCGTGTGTCCAGTCGTAAGTTCGACCGTCATGCAATAGACGGCGGTGGTGGCATCTACATCTGCAGAACGTGAAGAACCAGTGGCATCTACATCTGCAGAACGTGAAGAACCAGTGGCAACTACATCTACAGAACGTGAAGAACCAGTGGCATCTACATCTGCAGAACGTGAAGCACCAGTGGCATCTACATCTGCAGAACGTGAAGAACCAGTGGCATCTACATCTGCAGAGCGTGAAGAACCAGTGGCGTCTACATCGGCAGAGCGTGAAGAACCAGTGGCATCTACGTCTGCAGAACATGAAGCACCAGTGGCATCTATATCTGCAGGAGATTATACAAATTGTAAAGCCATTCTCCCGTGTTTAGTGTACACGCCGTACAACGCGTTTGGAACCGACAGCGAGTAAAGTTGGGACTTACGAACAGATCGACTTACGAACAGACCCCTCCTGAAACCGAGCTCGTTCGTAAGTAGAGGAGAGCCTGTGTGCAGGCTAAATTAAATGGACAAGGATTCTTAGGTTTTTTCGGTAAAGTAACGTAGGTAAAAAAAGTTAAATTAATTAAAGTAAAATAAAAATAAAATAAAAATCACGACGTTTCGGAGGCAACACAAGCTTCCGTCTTCAGGAGGAACCGTCACAGCACGATAGCTGTATCAAGTGAGAGCAATTCCAAGAAACAGTATTTGTATATATACGTGACTTTACCGAAAAAAACTAAGAATATGAATCCTTGCAGTCACGAAAGCTTCAAATCTAGAATAAATGGACAAGGATCGCTCAGCGTGCCCATTGTGCCACTCGAGGCAAAGAGAACAAGCAATGATGGGTTACGATGCTCTAAGCTCTTCTGATTGAGTGTGTGACTCAGCGTTTGTGTGTGTCTCTCTCTACTCCCCTCTGAAGGTGGGGGGCTAGAGGGAGTGGTGGGGGGGGGGGTTAGTGGGGGGCGGGGAGAGACAGGGGAATTTGTGGGTCCGCACATGCAATGGGGTTTACGGACTAGAAGTTGTTCTGGTTTAGTGTGTGACTCGGTGTTTGTGTGTGTGTCTCTCTACTCCCCTCTGAAGGTGGGGGGGGCTAGAGGGAGTGGTGGAGGGGTTAGTGGGGGTGGGGGGTTAGAGGGGGGGGGGGCTCAGTGGGGAGACACAGGGCAAGTTGTTGTTATTGTTGTTGCAAAGTCCCGGCGCCTCTGGACTCTAAAGAAAGAGCGAAGATTTGTTGTGGCGGCAAAGCAAAAAAATAATAATCAAATTATATACTTCTATATATATTGCATATTTTAAAGCATTTTTGCATCCGAGGGTGTATTGAGATGATGAGACCGCGGTGATGCTCGTGATGATGATGATGATTCTCACGATGATTCAATGATATTGTTGATGATGATGATGATCAAACGTCTTCATTCATTCCCAGTTTTCTTTTTTAAACAACAACAAAAATAAATTTCGATTTAAAGCTTTCGTGACTGCAGGGATTCATCTTCTTGTTTCTTTCGGTAAAGTCACGTAGAAGGGAAGTAATAAAATAATAAAAATAAAACATAATAAAACAATTCTCACGACGTTTCGGCTACAACGCAAGCAGCCGTCTTCAGGTGAAGAATGAGACACTACCAAACTAGGAGCTTATATATAAGCTGCATTGGGGGTTGAAGAGCGCCTTAACAAAAAGAATGTGCATGTGAAGAGGGATTTAGCATATTCATGGAAAATGCGTAGGCGTTGGGCGGGGGGGTGTCAAAGTCATATTATGCCCATGCATTATGCAGGATCAGCAGCAACCAAGGGGGGTGCAGGGATTAGCAGTAACAAAGGAAAGGAATGTTAATGATATGTAGCTGCAGTTACTCAACAACCACGTAGAAAACTAAAGTATAAACTACATAAAAAACTAAAGTATAAACTGCATCGCACCATCAGTATACTTACTATAGGGTGTGTAGAATAATACATAGTGTGATATTAAATGTATAAGATATAGGTTGGTTTACAGCAATACAGTATATAATTTAATGTTGGGTTTATCTATGGCAGTATATAGTACGGTATATGCTCGTGTGATGTAAGAGAATAAGGTTTAGATGGAAGCATATTATAGAATTTTTACGAGGTAAAATTGTAATGTATTACTTGCTGTTAGTAACTCAGCTTATTATAGAGTATAGTAAGTATACTGATGGTGCGATGCAGTTTATACTTTAGTTTTTTATGTAGTTTATACTTTAGTTTTCTACGTGGTTGTTGAGTAACTGCAGCTACATATCATTAACATTCCTTTCCTTTGTTACTGCTAATCCCTGCACCCCCCTTGGTTGCTGCTGATCCTGCATAATGCATGGGCATAATATGACTTTGACACCCCCCCGCCCAACGCCTACGCATTTTCCATGAATATGCTAAATCCCTCTTCACATGCACATTCTTTTTGTTAAGGCGCTCTTCAACCCCCAATGCAGCTTATATATAAGCTCCTAGTTTGGTAGTGTCTCATTCTTCACCTGAAGACGGCTGCTTGCGTTGTAGCCGAAACGTCGTGAGAATTGTTTTATTATGTTTTATTTTTATTATTTTATTACTTCCCTTCTACGTGACTTTACCGAAAGAAACAAGAAGAACAACAAAAATAATATATCATCGATGGAGATAACAAAACGGTGTGGGGGGCAGAGGAATGCAATTACCGCCCCCCAAGTGTCCGACGCGCCGTGATGACCCCCTCCCACACACCCCCACCCCTGGCGGGGGAGGGTGGAGGTCACGGAGTTGTGGGGGGGGGAGAGTGTGTGGGGGGTACGCGGAGTTTACAAAGGTCACGACCCCGAGCGTGACGCTAAAACCGACCGCGAAGAAATGCAAAAGAAGAAGAAAGAAAAAATGCTTCCGTCGTTAAAACAATAAGAGCGAGCTGATGTTGCACTATGAAAATGTTCCCATTGTGATGTGGTATTTGTGTAACGACGGCTGATGATGATCACGTTGACACGGTGTTGATGATGAATAATTCCCCTCTCCCCCCCCCCTTGTTTTTTGTAAGCCGGGTTCACACACCCACGAAGCAATCGGTTGCGCTGCCCAGTTGCAAACTGGTTGCGCAACGTGTTTGCACGCAACTGGAGTCAGTTGGCTTCCCCCCCTCCCCCCCCCCCCGTAGCTTTTGTGTCGCGCACGACAATTACGCCTGAGTGTGCGTGTAAGCAAGTCGGTTGCATGCAACTGCTCGCATCCGATTGCGGAGACGTCCGCGTGTACGAGATTAAGTCGCCGAATTGCGTGCGACCGATCGACTTGGTGGTTGCTCGGATCGTGGGCCTGCCTTTAGTCTGTCTGCACTATGAGTCGGAGCGAGATACCCCCCCCCACACGCCCCCCCACCCACGCAAAATGAGCAACGCACTTTTGTACAATCAGCGCTCGCTTTGTTCCGCATTGGGTTGGACACCTCGCACCGAATGCAACACCCGAGCCGCGCCAGGGGCTCCGCCTCTTTTCCACTGCCGCACCCGAGCCGTGCTGGCTCTGTTCCACTGCCGCACCCGAGCCGTGCTGGCTCTGTTCCACTGCCGCACCCGAGCCGTGCTGACTCTGTTCCACTGCCGCACCCGAGCCGTGCCGGGGCCAGTTTTTTTCTTCCCCTTCCCCCCCCCTCCACCAATACGCAACTCGAGCCGTGCCGTTGACTTTCTGGTGCCGTTCGGATTTCGTTCACTTCGAGACGCCTTACGCCGTCGTTAGTGGCCCCTCCCCCCCTCTCTCTCTCCCGCAGCCTGGCCCTGCTTGCCCCCCCGCCTCTTCCCACCCCCCGAGCCAGCGATTTCAGATGTGGTGTCTCGCGAAGGCACGGCGTAGCACGGCCCGGCAGAATGGTAATGGAAACAAACAAATCCACCCACCCGTGCCGTGGCCATGCCAGCACGGCTCGGTGAAAATTGCCAGTGGACAGACAAAAAAAACGAATAAATTGCCACCCGTGCTGGCACGGCTCAGATGTGCGAGTGGAAAACGGGTCGTAGGCGTGCGTCTTGTTGCGGGGGGTGGGAGTTGGGGGGGAGGGGGGTGCGAAGGTAATTGAGGAAGAAGTGAAACGTGGAAAAAGCAATCAAAGCGACGGAAGTAATTGTTGTTGTTGGTTCTGGTAACGTGCACGTTTAGTAAGTCATATTATTTTCCTTGTAAGCCACTGTAAGCTTGGATTAGGAGTGCGGGGGGGGGGGGCAGCACCCCCCCCCCCCACGTGTTGCGTCGCGCGGTAGAAGACGAGGCGAGGATGGGACACAGCGAAGTGGAACGCATGAGGAGGATTGAAAGGTAGAGGAAGAGGACTTTGTGCCTTTTTTTAATTTGCCCGTGGCGTGGGACTCTCGCATCTCGTCGCTGCTCGTTTGGTCTCTCCCGCTGAGAGTCCGGGAACCCCGGAGTGTCATCTCGGGGGTCTCCAGATGTGAAGAGAGACAGAGAAAGAGAGCATGAGCGTGAGAGAGAGAATGAGAGAACGAGAGAGAAAGAGAGTGAGAGACTTTTGTCTTTGAAACCACTTTTATTGCCGCCAGCAGCGACAGCACTGGAGCCGATTTCGATACGAAACACACAAAGTCACCAGCAACAAATAACCAAACACAAACAAAAACATGGACGCGCCACGCACAACTCAAAGACGTCACGTGGTGGTGGTAGTGGTCGTCGCGCACGCCACGCCCGACAGAGCGAGCACGTGAGAAGGTGAAATGGAGGGTGCCGTTCACGCCGGTTCAGAGGCCTAAACTTGACCCCCAGCGTTCGAACAAGACGAGGGGTGCGTCACCGGCACGCGTGTGGTACATGGCGTGCTCCAGCCGGAGCCGCGCCTTGAGCAGGCTCCTGAACACTGGAATCATCACAGAGCAGCCGTCAGTGTCGCCTTCCAGCAGCTTTTTCCTCGTCTTGTACACCCCCATCTTCGCTTGGGCGCAGGCGAAGTTGGCGAGATTGTGGCACTTGTTAGCCAGGTAAGGCACCACCCCATATACGAAGCTGCTGCTGTTGTAGAAGATCCCTTGTCCACACCCCGGGAGCGTGGCAGCGTTTGCTCATCGCTACGGTGGTGACGACGACGACGATGACGACGATGCCGATGGTGGTGGTGGTGATCATGATGATGATGATTTTAATTGCGATTTGTGTTTTAATCGTCATGAAATGTAGCCACGTTGCCTTCCCCAGCCCCCCTCGCTCACCCAGCCCCCCTCGCTCACCCAGCCCCCCTCGCTCACCCAGCCCCCCTCACTCACCCAGCCCCCCTTCACTTCCACCCCCAACCAGTGAAGATGATCGATCAACTTCTCCCTCCACCGGGCCCCCATCAAATAGAACTCCCCCCCCCTACTCCCACCCTAACCCCCCCCCCACCCCCCCAGTCGTGGCACCGTAGCCTTCGGGTCATTTGCCGGCCTTCCCTGGAGCGACGGTTCTCTCCTCCTTTCGTTGGGGGCGCAATCGAAACGTTGAATTCTTTTAACATTTCGTGGAAATCCACGATCTCAAATGTGGACATTCTGGATCTCTGTGCTGGATCCTGGATCCCGAAATGGAAATCCTGGATCTTAGATTGGAAATCCAGGTGCTCGGAATGGAAATCGTGGATCTCGGTTTTTGGTGAAAATCCTGGATGTTGGTGTTGGAAATCCTGGATCTTGGTGTGGAAATCTAGGTGCTCGAAATGGAAATCCTGGATCTCAGTGTTGGATCCTGGATCTCGGTGTTGGAAATTCCTGGATCTTGGATTGGAAATCCAGGTGCTCGAAATGGAAATCCTGGATCTCAGTGTTGGATCCTGGATCTCGGTGTTGGAAATTCCTGGATCCCGGCGTGTTGGAGATCCGCGCCGGGTTTCTCCCCCCACCACCCCCTCCAACCCTCAGCGACCGTGCCCCGCTCCGTCGGAGGCGTCTCGCTCGAGTGCGTCACTCTTGACGCTTTCACACGAAGAGAACGTTTGCTTCCAAGCACACAACATTCTTCTGCATCGATTCGCAAAAGCAATACTCGAGGGGGGTGGGGGGGGGGCGGTCGGCTTTACTTATTTGCGTCAATCTTTATTTATATATATATAAATATATAAATGATGACCAAAGCTTTTCGCTGCAACTCTATGCAGAGGCGTGTTTACCGTCGTGCTCCCCCGGGGTTGTTGTTGCTGTTGTTGTTGTTGCTGTTGTTGCTGCGGTTGTTGTTGTTGCGATGTCGGATTTTTTTTTGTCTTTGGTCCGCGTGCTCTTGCCGCAGAGAGAAAGACAACAGAGAGAGAGACACACAGAGAGAGATACAGAGAGAGAGAGAGAGACAGAGAGTGAGAGAGACAGACAGAGACACACAAACATATGCAAAGAGAGACAGAGAGAGAGTCAAACTTTTGACTTTTGAACAACTTTTATTGCCGCTAGCAGCAACAGCACTGGATGCGATTCCCATATGAAACACACAAAGTCACCAGCAACACAAATAACAATCGCTATAAATCCACGCGCTGTGGCGCTAAATGCACCGCGCACAACACGAAATAAAAGTCACGTGGTGGTGGTGGTGGTCATCGCGCACGCCACGGTGACGAGCGAGCGCTTCAGAAGGTGAACACCACGAGGGTGCCGTCCACGCTGCTACAGAGAGGGGCTTGTCCGGCCCCCCAGCGTTCGAAGAAGACGCTCTGCACATCACCGACATGTGTGTGGTACATGGCGTGCTCCAGCCGGAGCCGCGCCTTGAGCAGGCCCCTGAACACTGGAAGCACAGAGCAGCCGTCAGTGTCACCCTCCAGCATCTTTTTCCTCGTTCTGTACACCGCCAACTTCGCCTGAGCACAGGCGAAGTTGACGAGGTCATGGCGCTTGTTCGCATAGAGACAGAGAGAGAGAGAGATACAGACGCATAGAGAGACAGACAGACAGAAACATACAGAGAGACAGGAATTGAGATTTGTCTAATTGTGGATGAAGCACTTTATAGCCTGGTAATTATCATTATTGGTATTGTTCTTCTTCTTATTGTGATGATGATGATGCTGATGATGTTGGCAACGACGACGACGATGATGATGATGGTAGCTTCACTACTTTTATAACGCGTTGATCAATTGTACTCGCAAACTTCCCCCACCGCTCTGTCGGTCGCGTTTTTCCATTTGTCGCGTTTCTTTTCAATTTTTTAATGCAGCTAAACAAAAAAAACCACGATAATGATAGTGATGATGACGATGATGATATAATCTTGTTTTACGAACTTGTGGATACGTGGGTGGAACGGGGTTCGGGTTAAGGTTGGCTTAAGTGTGTTCACCCACTTACCCACCCACTCACCCAGCCACCCACGCACCTACCCACCCACTCACCCCCCCACTCACCCACGCACCTACCCACCCACCCACTCACCCACTCACCCACTCACCCACCCACTCACCCACCCACGCACCTACCCACCCACGCACTCACCCCCTCCCACTCACCCACTCACTCACCCACCCACTCACTCACCCACCCACCCACTCACCCACCCACCCACTCACTCACCCCCCCACTCACCCACGCACCTACCCACCCACCCACTCACCCACTCACCCACCCACTCACCCACTCACCCACCCACGCACCTACCCACCCACGCACTCACCCCCTCCCACTCACCCACTCACTCACCCACCCACTCACTCACCCACCCACTCACTCACCCACCCACCCACCCACTCACCCACCCACCCACTCACTCACCCCCCCACTCACCCACTCACTCACCCACGCACGCACCCACCCACTCACCCACCCACTCACTCACCCACTCACCCACCCACTCACCCACCCACTCACCCACCCACGCACGCGTGTCTGTGTCGTGCACGCTGCCCTGCTAGTTGATTTGCACTCCGCTCCAGCGCTTCACCGTTGCAGCTATTGGGCCTCTTTGGGGGGGGGGGCATTGTTTGTTTGTTTATTTGTTTGTTTATTTGTTTGTTTATTTGTTTGTTTGGTCGCTTGTTTTGTCCACGTTGTTGTTGTTCCACGTAACGTTTCGTTTTTTTAGCATCGTGGGTTTCCGGAGCGGACCGATTCATTTCCCTAATCCTCATTTTGTTGTTGTTGTTGTTTGAGGTTCAGCCGTCTTGTTGTTGTTGTTGTTTGTCAATCTCTCGCCCTCCGCCTCTCGGCGTATTTTATTCTTGGTGAGATTTCAGCAACTTTCTCTTTTGTGTTGTTGTTGTTCAACCGCAGCCTTCTTCCGCACAATGCCATCGTGACTATTACGATTGTTGTTGTTGTTATTGTTGTTGATGTCATCTCGGTGTGGATGGGGGGCGGAGGTAGGGATTGTTGACGTCACAGTGTGTCGCCCACGTGGCTCGTTCGTAAGTCGGGCGAGGGGGGGCAGAGGGGGGGCGGAGGGGGAGGGGGGGCAAAGGGGGGGGGGGGTCTTCGTTTGTAGGGAAAGGAAGGAAAAAAGTCAACTCGGTCAGTCAACCCATGCCACCTGGGTCTGTGCGTGAGTGAGTGGGTGGGTGACGGAGTGAGTGGGTGAGTCGGCGAGTGAGTGGGTGAGTTGGAACAGTGGGGAGCACAGGTGGTGCATCTGCCAGTCACCTCGGTCAGTCAACCCGTGCCACCCAACTGGGTCTGCCCCGTGACCCGTGCCACCCGACTGGGTCTCTCCCGTGACCCGTGCCACCCGACTGGGTCTGCCCCGTGACCCGTGCCACCCAACTGGGTCTGCCCCGTGACCCGTGCCACCCAACTGGGTCTGCCCCGTGACCCGTGCCACCCAACTGGGTCTGCCCCGTGACCCGTGCCACCCAACTGGGTCTCTCCCGTGACCCGTGCCACCCAACTGGGTCTGCCCCGTGACCCGTGCCACCCAACTGGGTCTTTCCCGTGACCCGTGCCACCCAACTGGGTCTGCCCCGTGACCCGTGCCACCCAACTGGGTCTCTCCCGTGACCCGTGTCACCCGACTGGGTCTGCCCCGTGACCCGTGCCACCCGACTGGGTCTCTCCCGTGACCCGTGCCACCCAACTGGGTCTGCCCCGTGACCCGTGCCACCCAACTGGGTCTCTCCCGTGACCCGTGCCACCCAACTGGGTCTGCCGCGTGACCCGTGCCACCCGACTGGGTCTGCCCCGTGACCCGTGCCACCCAACTGGGTCTGCCCCGTGACCCGTGCCACCCAACTGGGTCTCTCCCGTGACCCGTGGCACCCAACTGGGTCTGCCCCGTGACCCGTGCCACCCAACTGGGTCTCTCCCGTGACCCGTGGCACCCAACTGGGTCTGCCCCGTGACCCGTGCCACCCAACTGGGTCTGCCCCGTGCCACCCAACTGGGTATGCCCCGTGACCCGTGCCACCCGACTGGGTCTCTCCCGTGACCCGTGCCACCCAACTGGGTCTGCCCCGTGACCCGTGCCACCCAACTGGGTCTCTCCCGTGACCCGTGCCACCCAACTGGGTCTGCCGCGTGACCCGTGCCACCCGACTGGGTCTCTCCCGTGACCCGTGCCACCCAACTGGGTCTCTCCCGTGACCCGTGCCACCCAACTGGGTCTGCCCCGTGACCCGTGCCACCCAACTGGGTCTCTCCCGTGACCCGTGCCACCCAACTGGGTCTCTCCCGTGACCCGTGCCACCCAACTGGGTCTGCCCCGTGACCCGTGCCACCCAACTGGGTCTGCCGCGTGACCCGTGCCACCCGACTGGGTCTCTCCCGTGACCCATGCCACCCAACTGGGTCTCTCCCGTGACCCGTGCCACCCAACTGGGTCTGCCCCGTGCCACCCAACTGGGTCTGCCCCGTGACCCGTGCCACCCAACTGGGTCTGCCCCGTGCCACCCAACTGGGTCTCTCCCGTGACCCGTGCCACCCAACTGGGTCTGCCCCGTGCCACCCGACTGGGTCTCTCCCGTGACCCGTGCCACCCAACTGGGTCTGCCCCGTGACCCGTGCCACCCGGCTGGGTCTGTCCCGTGACCCGTGTCACCCAACTGGGTCTGCCCCGTGACCCGTGCCACCCAACTGGGTCTCTCCCGTGACCCGTGCCACCCAACTGGGTCTGTCCCGTGACCCGTGTCACCAAACTGAGCCTGCCCCGTGACCTCCGTCCTTGCTTTGACCCTCCCAGTCTCCCCCGACAGCGAGGCGATATGGGGGGGGAGGATATTTTTTGGTGCTCAGCCCCGGGCAGCTCCGGCAGTGAACGACTGCTCTGGTGGTCCACCCTCCGCTGTCGTATTCGGCGATGGGCTATACCCCCACAGCCCCGCCCCCCACAGCCCCCCCCCCGCCCCCCACAGCCCCCCACGGGAAGATGGAGACGCGTAGACTATCGCGATGCCATCTGGAGCTATGCACCACCCCCCACCTCCCCCCACCACCACCACCCACCACCACCACCCACCCACCACCACAGCTGTTTGGGTGTGCGGGGAATCGTTGCAATGTCAACATTCAAGGCAGCTTTCGGAAAGACAAACATGATCGTGCGATATGTGTGTGTGTGCATGCGCGCGCACACACACACACGCGTGTATGCAGTATTTAAATATTAGTATCCTTTAGAATTGTTATTATCGTACATAGCAAGCGAACAAGCCGAATATAACAGCACGCTGCCGCCGCCGCTGCTGCTGCAGCTCGCTATAGTTTTGCAGTTGGAAACGAATTGTTATAATCGTAGTTTATTTTATTTTTTTAAAAGGGAGAATATTTGCAAGCAATCGACGGCGTCTGTAAATAGGATACCGGAGTTATTTTTCCGTGTTTTTTTTATTATAATTGTTGTTGTTATATTACATGGTTTTAAGGGGGGGGGTGGAAGGGGGGATACATTTTCTAAGAAGCCAAGGCTATGATGACGATGACGACGACGACGATGACGTCACTGCTGCACGGCTCGCTCCGCCAATCAGCGGGCTCCGTCCGCCCTTCGTGCCGTGACGCGTCAAAGCAGCTTGCCGACGTCACAACGACCGGTTGGTTGCGGCCGCGTGCGGAGGAATTCCTGGGGTTGTTTTTCCCCGTCTCCGTCTCCCGCCTCGTCCGCCACGCGGCTGCACCGTCTCGTAACGAAGCCATAACACAAACAAACAACAACAAACAAATCTCCGCGGCCGTCGAGGCGCGCGACAACCAACATCTCCTGAGAGAGAGAGAATGAGGGAGAGAGGGACACATAATTTACCGACGATTGCCTTCTGTCGCGATGGGTAGAGGTTGGTGGGGATACGGGGGGGGGGGGCCTAGGCCTTGGGCCCAGACGTCGAGGGACGGCGGCGGAACGAGGAACATCGCCCCCCCTCCCCCCCATCGAGCTGAACACGCGAGTGGAGCGACACGGACGAGCGAGTGAACAGCGGCATCGGTGACGACGGCGTGTAGTAGGAGAAGATGGGAACGATGTGGATGGATGGGGGGGAGGGTATGTTCGGAAGAGAGAGGGGGGGGCCGCGTGAGAGCCCCCCCCCCCCTCTCCCCAGGCCCCCCCCCCGTCCTTCTCAGGGCCCCACTTTGTCCGCGTCTCGGGGCGAGTGGTTGTGCGAGCGAGGAGGTTTTCAACGGCGAACGCCTTTGTCCAAGCGATGTTTTGGGACTTGTCTCTGTTGTTGTTTGTTTGTTGTTGTTTGCTATCGCCGAGTCACGTGACTCCTGGGGGGGTGTGTCCCCCCCTCCTCCCTGACGTCACAATGCCTGCCAAGTAGTTTCTCGTGGTCGATTACATATTTTGAAAAACAAAATTGACCCCCATCAATAATGCAGAGCGCCGCATTTTGGCCGGGAAATCGACAGCGGTTGTCCTCCCGTGGATAAACTCACCCCGAGCCCCCCCCCCAGGCCCCCCCCCCAGCACCTCCCCAGCCCCCCCCGGCTCCGATGTTAAATTGGGGGGGGGGGGCGAAATCTGGGCCGTGCAGCTTTGCATGGCCTCCGTTTGCACTGCGATGCACACGGAGACACACGTGTGTGCGCGCACATGTGTATGTGCACATGCGTGTGTGTGCACACGTGTGTATGTGCACACGTGTGCACACACAGCCGTACACAGCCTTGCTCACTGAATCACTAAATCGCAACTGAGACAAAATATTCAACCCCCCCCCCCCTCCCGTATAGATAGAAACACTCGCACACACACAGATAATAGTGAAGGTCCCCCGTGTAGCCTCTCAGACTGTCGGGGCAAGTGCTGTTAGCGAGTAGCAGCAGCGCCTATGAAGGCCAGCACTGTGGCACGCGAGGGGGTGGGTGGCCAGCACCACACCCGGCCGCCTTTGTCTCCCTCAGTGGCGATGTTTGCACACCGCACCGGGTACTCATATGAGGCTGAGTCGACCCAGGGGAGACCCAGGACCGGTTCAGAGAATCGCCACCGGTGTTGGCCGTGAGTGGGAATCGAACTCGGGTAGCCGGGTTCGTAGCGCAGCGCGCAAACCGCTCCCCACTCACACACAGACACACTCTCACACACCCACACTCTCACACACACTCACACTCAGACACTCTCACACACCCACACTCTCACACACCCACACTCTCACACACACACTCACTCAGACACTCTCACACACTCTCACTTTCTCACACACACTCTCACACACACTCTCAGTCACACTCTCTCACACACACACACTCTCAGTCACACACTCACACACTGAGTCACACTCTCCCACACACACTCTCTCACACACACACTCTGAGTCACATACTCTCACACACTCTCACACACTCCCACACTCTCCCACACTCTCGCACACTCACACACTCTCACTCACCACGATCACACAAGAGGGAGAAGGGCCAGTCTTTTTCTGCCAGTTTCTTGGGGGAGTTTTTTGGGAGGTCGGGTTGGGAACCTTGTGTGGGGGGGGGGCAGTGACGGAAGGGGGGGGGCGGGGTGGAGGGAGGGGGGCGAGAGGGAAGGTGGGGGTGGAGGAGGGGGGGGGCGAGAAAGAGGGGGGGGGGTATGGACGTAGAGAGCGAGGCTCTGTGTGGTGGCGATGTTTCGCAGTCGCCATCATATTTCTCTTGCCCCCCCCCCTACCCCACGATGACAAAGTTGTGCCCAGCCCCCCCCTCTCACCTCCAACCCTCTGTAGCGAGCGACAGTGCCCCCCACCCTTTGTTTTTGTTGTTGTTGCTGTTGTTGTCGTCGTAACATGTTCAAGGAACGAACAATGGCGTTTGTAAGGTCACAGAAACAACGAAATGTGCGGCTTTCAGAAGGTCTGTGACCACGTGGGGATGTGTGTGGGGTGGGCAGCAACCGCGCCCGGCCGCCTTTGTCTCCCCGCGGGGGTTGGCGGGCGTGAGGGAGGGGGGGAGTTGCGCCCCCCACTCCCCCCTCCCTGCCCCCCCTTCGCCCCCCCCCCACAAATCCCAGAGAACGGAATGGAACAAAAAGAAACCAGCAAAACTTTAACCAAAAAAAAGTTACACAAAATAGAAGAGCCCGACCCGCGCGCCCCCATGCCAACGTCGGTCCAACGTTGAGCCAACGTCGCACCAACATTCACTGCGACGCTTCGTGGTGGGGGGTGGGGGGGTGGGGGGCGTGTTTCATGGCCTCTCCGCGTGGCTTCGATGTGCCCGGGTGTCCGACGTTTCAGCTCCACGCGCTGGCGCCTCCTTCGGGGCGACGGCGACTTCAGGTCTCCTCCCCCAGCCCGACCGAAGTCGGGTCCTCGATGAAGCTGCTGAGGGCGTGCAGCTGAACCGTCGGACACCATCATCGCCACCATCATCATCGCCACCACCATCATCGCCACCACCATCATCGCCACCACCACCACCATCATCGCCATCATCGCCGTACGGCGATTCGACTTCAGTTCACGATGAGAGCAGCTCTCTCGGCCCGCCCCTCCCCCTCCTCCCCCGCCCCGAAACGTCGGACAATGTTACTAAAGTGCCCCGTCTCGTCGCCCAACCTGTGGCTCGCCCACCCCCGATCCCCCGCGCGCCCCCCCCCCCCCTGCGCCCCTCCCCCCACCCCCCCGTGCACCCCCACCCCATGCATGGCCGTCATAACCTCCACCACCACAGCAGTGTTGGTGGGAGGGGGGGGGACGCCCCGGGCCCCGCGCTTTGGGGGGGTGGGCGCACTACGACGTCACGCTGCCTACGGATTTGCACTAAAACCCTCCAACCCCGACTTGAGCCACGTGGTCGCGGCTCTGGCTCAGCCTCCAGCGCGGCTCGGCTCGGCTCGAGTCGTCGTGTGACTTGGGCGGGGGGGGTCCATGGCTGCTGCGTCGTGGCAAGGCGATAACAAAAAACACGTCGCCCGCGAGAGAGTGAATTATGCAATACGGGGACTCCTCTGCTTACGAACAATCGACTTACATAACTTTCAGAGATACGAACGAACCTGGCCCGTGCGTCCAGTTGCGTCCCGTTCGGACCGAGATAGTCGTAAGTTCAACCGCCGGCGGCGGCGGTGGTGGTGGTGGCCCCTACATCTGGCGGAACGTGAAGCACCAGTGGCGTCTACATCGGCAGGAGATT
>NC_083802.1:1171303-1198803 GCF_015708825.2 Lethenteron reissneri
TGGCTGGCTGGGTGGCTGGGTGACCGTAGCGGAGCCGAGTTGGATTCCTGCCCGCGGCTAACAAGGTGAAGTGTCGAGCGATGAGATACCAGAGCTTTGGCCTGCCACTTAAGGCCCTGGCACCTATCAGGAATCGGCCGCTGACCGGAGTGGTGAAGTAGGATCAATAAAATAAAACAACAAACTTCATGAGGGGGTTGCGGAGGCCTTGATCCAGCAGTGGAACGATAATAAAGGGCTGTGAATTATGTTAAAAGTGTCATCATTTTAGCGGAAGATCTCTTTGAAAAAAACTATAATTTTTAGAAAAAATATATATAAAATGTCATCATCCCAAAGTGTTTAATTAACCGCCAGCGTGCATACCGCATTCATCATAATACTAATTAAAAGAATGCAAATTATTTTGATGATGCGTAACTATTAAGAACGTATTTAATTTTCGCGTCCACACCCAGACGCATTCGTGTGGCACCCACGTGGCCCTGGTGTGCAAATGAATTCCCCCCCCTCCCCACGCTGTGCAGTTGTACCGCCTGCGCACTCCGTAGCTATGCCGACCACTGCTTCATGCTGCAATGTTGAGACGATGCAAATGAAATTGTTTTCGAAAGTTTGTCTTTTTTCCAACATAAGTCGCACAGAGACCCATGGACTCGTCACACAGAGACTCATAGACTCACACAGAGACCCATAGACTCACACAGAGACCCATATACTCGCACAGAGATCCATGGACTCACACAGAGACCCACAGACTCACACAGAGACTCGTAGACACACAGAGACCCATAGACTCACACAGAGACCCATAGACTCACACAGAGACCTATAGACTCACACAAAGACCTGTAGACTCACACAGAGACCCATAGACTCGCACAGAGATCCATGGACTCACACAGAGACCCACAGACTCACACAGAGACTCGTAGACACACAGAGACCCATAGACTCACACAGAGACCCATAGACTCACACAGAGACCTATAGACTCACACAGAGACCTATAGACTCACACAGAGACCCATAGACTCGCACAGAGATCCATGGACTCACACAGAGACCCACAGACTCACACAGAGACTCGTAGACACACAGAGACCCATAGACTCACACAGAGACCCATAGACTCACACAGAGACCCATAGACTCACACAGAGACCCATAGACTCACACAGAGAGCCATAGACTCGCGATGATGATGACGACGACGATGATGACGACGACAATGACGACAATGATGATGATGACGGTGATGTTGATGACGATAATGATGAAGACGACAATGACGACGATGATGATGATGATGACGGCGATAATGATGACGACAACAATGACGACGATGATGACGACGACGATTGAAAAACAATAAACGAACCCCCCTGCTTCGACCAGCCCGTCGCCTGCACGGGGACCGCCCCCGTGCAGGCGACGCTTTGACGACGGCAGCGACGGAGGTTGCGACGATGGCGACGTTCGGCTGTTGTCCGCCCCCCCCCCTCCTCTTGAGTATCCCTCCATCTCCATCCCCACCCGCAACCCCCCCCCCCCCATAGACCCCCCCCCCCCACCATCGCCGGTGAACACACCGAGACATCGTGCACGAGTGCTCCTCCTTTTGTACACACGATGAAACTTCTTTCGCACCGTACGTGGCCAAACCCCGTGGTGAATCGGAGGCGCTGCCAGCACTCATCCTGAACCCCCCACCAGCCCCTAACACCCCCCCCCTTACCCCCACCACCAGCCCCCCCTACCCCCACCCCTTCCCCCCACCACCAGCCCCCTTTCCCCCCACCCCTTCCCCCTACCCCCAGCCCCCCCTTCCCCCCACCCCTTCCCCCCACCCCCAGCCCCCCCCCCTTCCCCCCACCCCTTCCCCCCACCACCAGCCCCCCTTTCCCCCCACCCCTACCCCAGCCCCCCCTTCCCCCCACCCCTTCCCCCCACCCCCAGCCCCCCCCTTCCCCCCACCCCTTCCCCCCACCACCAGCCCCCCTTTCCCCCCACCCCTTCCCCCTACCACCAGCCCCCCCTTCCCCCCACCCCTTCCCCCCACCCCCAGCCCCCCCCCTTCCCCCCACCCCTTCCCCCCACCCCCAGCCCCCCCCCCTTCCCCCCACCCCTTCCCCCCACCACCAGCCCCCCTTTCCCCCCACCCCTTCCCCCCACCACCAGCCCCCCCTACCCCCAGCCCCCCCTTCCCCCTACCCCCAGCCCCCCCTTCCCCCCACCCCTTCCCCCCACCCCCAGCCCCCCCCTTCCGCCTCTTCCCCCCACCACCAGCCCCCCCTTCCCCCTACCCCCAGCCCCCCCCTTTTCCCCCCCTTCCCCCCACCCCCAGCCCCCCCTTCCCCCCACCCCTTCCCCCCACCCCTACCCCCAGCCCCCCCTTCCCCCCCCTTTACCCCCAGCCCCCCAATGCCGTAACGCCTATACCGTAGTGCACGCGTGTCCTCGCTATACAAGACCCCCACCTCCCCCCCCCAGGTAGTTATCTTGCTGTCGAAAATCTGTTAGTGAAACATTCACTGGGAAAATTGATGCTCTTTTTTTCCTATGCAAACACAATGTACGAGCGAGAGAGAGAGACTCAAGAGAAATGTTAATTAAAAAAAGAGCCTTCGTGCTGACTCGAGAGGTCTCTCTGTGTGTGTGTGGGAGTGTGTGTGTGGGGGGAGCGGTAGTGTAGCGGTTAGCGCGCTGCTCTATGAACCTGGCGACCCGGGTTCGATTCCCGCTCACGGCTAACACCAGTGACGATTATCTGAACCGGTCCTGGGCCTCCCCTAGGTCGACTCAGCCTTAAATGAGTACCTGGTGCGGTGTGTAAACATCGCCACTAGGGAGACAAAGGCGGTCGGGCGTGGTGCTGGCCACCCACCCCCTCGTGTACCGTTCCGGCCTTCATAGGTGCTCGCTAACAGCACTTGCCCCTACAGTCTGTTCAGGCTATACGGGGGATCTTTGTCTTTGTCTTTGTGTGGGAGTGTGTATGTGTGTGAGGGTGTGTGAGGGTGTGTGGGAATGTGTGTGAGTGTGTGAATGTTCGATTCCTGCTCACGGCCAACACCAGTTACGATTATCTGAACCGGTCCTGGACTTCCCCTAGGTAGATTCAGCCTCAAACGAGTAACTGGTGCGGTGTGTAAACATCGCCACTGGGGAGACAAAGGCGGCCGGGCGTGGTGCTGGCCTTTAAGAAGGGGGACCGCACAGACTGTAACAACTACAGGGGCATCTCACTCCTCAGTGTGCCGGGAAAGGTCCTGGCAAGGATTATTCAACATCGCCTTGCTAGGCATGCTGAGGAGAGGCTTGCGGAACCCCAATGTGGTTTCAGGAAAGGGCGGTCCTGCAGAGATGCCATATTTTCTGTCCGTCTGCTACAGCAGAGGTGTAGGGAATTTTAACAAGACCTACATCGCTGCTTTATTGACCTGGTCAATGCCTATAATACCATCAGTAGGCCTGGGCTATGGGTTGTTCTTCGTGCTTCCGGAGTCCCAGACCCTCTGCTCACGATCATTAAGGACCTTCATGATGGTGAGCGGGCCCGGGTAAAACTACGTGGCTGGGAGTCAGAGCCATTCCCTCTACACCTTGGGGTGCAACAGGGATGTCCTCTGGCTCCCACATTATTTAACATCTATTTTGACCACGTAGTTCGTGAAGCCTTCAATAGCTGTACCGGGGGAATTTCCATTTGGTACAGATGTAATGGGAGGCTCATCGATGCCCGGGTGCGATCAAGGGATGGCTCCCTATTGGTCAACCACGTTATGTATGCCGATGATTTGGTAATAGCTGCTCATTCAGAGGAGGAGTTGGAGACGCTGCTGCTGAGACTGGAGCGTGCCACTAAGAGGTGGGGCCTTACCATCAGCCCCACCAAAACTAAGCACCTGCCTGGGTATTTTGTACCATCGGACACTCCACCCACACAACTCCCAATCGGTGATGGGGCAGTTGTGGAGAGAGTGGAGAGTTTCCCAGGCAGGTGGAGAGTTAACCAGGCTGGATTGTGTGAGGAGCTCACAAATCCTTGAAAGATCTGGGCAAAGTCCCATCGGTGAGCTCCTCTGGCAGGCAAGGCTGCGTTGGCTGGGTCATGTAGCCCGCATGCCCAGCCACCGCATGCCTAAACAGCTTTTGTTCGGTCGGATCGAGGGGGCTAAATGGGCGCGGCACGGGCTAGAGAAGAGATGGAGTGATGTGGTACAGGAGGACGTGGAACTGAATGGACTTGCCGATGACAGGTACCAGCGGTGCAAGATCGGCCTTTGTGGAGGAGGCTCATGAAGGACGCTACTGGGCAGTTGGAAGCAGTCACCCTTCAACAACAACGGAGGGCGGAGGAGCGACGCTCACAACAACGAGCTTCGATTAAATAAAGAAAATCAAAATCTGTCAGTTGATAAAGGCCGCACTACAGTAGTGATGTTCCGAACAGATTATGATAATAAAATAAACGATTTACTGGAGGAAGATATCTATATTAAAATTAAACGTGACCCAACCAATACTTTAGAAAGCAAGACTTTCAGAAATCATTGCAAATTCATTAATCCCCAAGACTGAGCAATACAAAATTAATCCACGGGCCTAGAGACCACCAAGATTGGATGGACTTCCAAAGATCCATAAAATCGGTATCCCATTACGACCCATAGTAAGTAATTGGGCTCTGGAACATGTAAATTAGCGAAATATGTAACTTAACAAACGCAATCTTGATTTGAAGCTTTCGTGACTGCAGGAATCCATACCGTCCCTTTGGTTATTTCGGTAAAGTCACGTAGGTAGAAAAAACAATCGATCACGACGTTTCGATCGCAACACGAGCAATCGTGAGGTCGGCGAGAGATCTGCGGTTATATCGGACTCTTATTTTTCTTCTAGATTTGAAGCTTTCGTGACTGCAATGATTCATACTCTTAGTTTTTATCGGTAAAGTCACGTGGGTAAAAAATGAACTTAAAATTTATAAAAAAAATAAAATAATAAAAATCACGACGTTTCGGAGGCAACACAAGTCTCCGTCATCAGGTGGGACCGTCACAGCCAGATTTACCGTCACAGCCAGATTTACCGTCACAGCCAGATTTACAGCAAATCTGGCTGTGACGGTCCCACCTGATGACGGAGACTTGTGTTGCCTCCGAAACGTCGTGATTTTTATTAACTTATTTTTCTACCTACGTGACTTTACCGAAAGAATCAAAGAGTATAAACAAATACAGCCCTACATCGGTAGGACATCTTCGTTTATAAGAATTTCCAAACGTCTTGTGAATGTGATTAAAGATATTAAACTTAACCCTAATGATACTGGTAGGAACCTCCTGGTTACACCAGCCCACAGGGGATTATTGTGTCCGTCCGTCCGTCGTGCATCCAAAAATGGGAGGGGTGGGGCTGGGTGGAGAGGGGAGGGCAGGGAGGGGCTGGGTGGAGAGGGGAGGGTCTGGGTGGGGAGGGGAGGGGCTGGGTGGGGAGGGTGGGGCTGGGTGGGGAGTGGGAGGGGTGGGGCTGGGTGGGGAGGGGAGGGGCTGGTCACCCCGTGATGCCCTTAAACGTTTAACCTACTCACGCCGGCTTGTGCCCGCCCTCACAGTCGGGCATATTTGCGGAATACACCACGCCGCCGTTGACCCTGGCCATTGACCGAGCAACCCAACGTTCCGACCAGCTCCCTCCGCAGGAATGTGTTATTCTGGTGAGTTTCAGGTAATTTCTCTAGTCACTAAGGTTCCAGTTAACGAGTCACTTAAACTACTTGAAGAAGATATTCTAAAACTCGCTTACCATTAGTCTAAATAACACGTATTTCTTATGGAGAGGTGATTTCTTTAAACAGAAAGAAGCAGCAGCGATGGGCTCTCCTTTGTCTCCTGCTTTAGCAAATCTGTACATGGGAAACTTTGAAACAAGAGCGCTTGCCTCGAGTACATTAAAACCATCTTTTTGGTTGAGATGTCGATGACACTTTGGTTGTCTGGCCACATCGTAAAGATACACTTAATGCATTTTTAAAAGCATCTCAATGCACAACACCCGGCCATCCAGTTCCCCAATGGAAATGTAGGTGAAGAACACACTCTCCTTCCTGGATATTTGGCTTGGACGCGGTCAAAATGGTAAAATAACAGACAGCGTCTACCGAAATGGGAACGCACACAAATGCCTATCTGAAAGCAGATTCGCATCATCACCCAGCACAGAAATCATCTCTCATCAAGACGCTCATACATCGGGCAAAAACAGTGTCAGATGGTGAAAGTGTGAGGAGAGAGATTAAACATGTTAAAGAAGCGCTACGATTGGATGGCTACAATAATGCTCAAATTAACAGAGCATTGAATGCCAAACCAAGACCGAACAACAATACTGCTGAAAGCGATCAGATTATCAAAACAATTGAAATACCATTTATCGCGGTAACTAACCAATTAGCCCGTGTTTTGCAAAAGCAAAACATTACAGTGAGATTTGGTACGGAACACAAAATATAAAAAAACTAGTGTCTTGTATCTTCTTGGTTCTTTCGGTAAAGTCACGTAGAATGGAAATAATAAAATAATGAAAATAAAACATAATAAAATAATTCTCACGACGTTTCGGCCACAACGCAAGCAGCCGTCCTCAGGTGGAGAACAGGTCTGTCGAGAAGACAGAGTCTGAATGACACACCCCAGGCTTGGAGCGACATTCAGACTCCGTCTTCTCGACAGACCTGTTCTTCACCTGAGGACGGCTGCTTGCGTTGTGGCCGAAACGTCGTGAGAATTATTTTATTATGTTTTATTTTTATTATTTTATTATTTCCATTCTACGTGACTTTACCGAAAGAACCAAGAAGATGAATCCCTGCAGTCACGAAAGAAGCTTTAAATCGAAATAGTGTCTTGTACTAAAGACGAATCACCAAAGTTACCAACAGAAGGTGTATATCGGATCAATTGCTTACGCGGTAAATGTTATATTGGACAGACGGGACGTAACATTAGTGCAATACTAAAAGAACAGCAAAAGGAACATTAAATTCTCCCAATCGCAGCTGTCAGCAGTGGCAGATCATGCTCGCCAACGAGGACATTCAATTCGATTTTGATAACTTAGAAGTGTTGTTGTAAAACTTATTATTACTGGCCAAGACTAATTACAGAACCCATCGAAATTGAGAAGACATAATTTCAACCGCTGTGGAAACGTATTAATAACTAATACACAATACACATTGAAATTCGTTTTAGAAGAGTCACATGCTATTTGGCTGATTACTAATCTATTATATAATTGCAATACCCCCCCTCCGCCTGTGATCTCGAAACGTGATGGGGTTCAACAACGATGACATCATCCTGAACTATATAAGGCAAAAAGAAGCAGGTGGAGGGCTTCACTAATCTGGCAAATCGCCCCGAAGATGCTGGATGTAATTACCAGCGAAACGTCGTACAACTCAAATGCTAAATGTTGTGGATCCACTCTTCAAACACACCGGTTGGGCTGAAGAAGTAACTCATTGGCGTTCTGTTCACGTGACACAATTTCCTACTGATTGGCCGTGTCGGGTGGTGGAGGGTCGCGACACATTTATAAATAACGCGATCTCACCCCAAAAAACCTTGACTATGAATCTTTGTCTTTGGTCATCTTGCCAAGTGTCTGGCTGGCTGGCTGGTTGCCAGGTTGGGTTGAGTGGCACTGTGGGTGGGTTTGTTGACAAAGTTCCCCCGTGTAGCCTTCAGACTGTTGGGGCAGGCGCTGCCGGCGAGTAGCAGCACCTACGAAGGCCGGCGCGATGGGGTGGGTGGCCAGCACCACGCACGCACGACCGCCTTTGTCTCCCCGGTGGCGGTGTTTATACGCACCGCGCCAGGTACTCATTCGAGGCCGAGTCGACCTAGGGGAGACCCAGCACCGGTTCAGATAATCGTCGCTGGTCTTTGTTGGCCGTGAGCGAGAAGCGAATTCTGGTTGCCGGGTTCGCAGCGCAGCGCTAACCGTGAGTGGGTGGATAGGTTGGTCTGTGGCTTCGTGGGGGATGAGTGTGAGCAGGCAGGCGGGTGGGTGGGTGGGTGAGTGAGTATCACGACCAACACCAGTAACAAGTCGACCCCGAGCTCGACTCAGCCTCAAATGAGTCGCCATTGGGGAGACAAAGGCGGTCGGGCGTGGGTACAGGCCAACCAACCCATCGAGTGCCGTGCCCGGCCTTTCATCGGGTGCTGCTGCTACTCGCTAACAGCACTTGCCCCAACAGTCTGTTAGAGGCTACACGGGGGCCCTTTGTCTGTGTCTCCTTCATAGGCGCTGCTGCTACTCGCTAACAGCACTTGCCCCGACAGTCTGTTAGCGGCTACACGGGGGCCCTTTGTCTGTGTCTCCTTCATAGGCGCTGCTGCTACTCGCAAACAGCACTTGCCCCGACAGGCTGTTAGAAGCTACACGGGGGATCTTTGTCTTTGTCTCCTTCATAGGCGCTGCTGCTGCTACTCGCTAACAGCACTTGCCCCAACGGTACGTGAAGGCTATACGGGGGATCTTTGTCTTTGGGCAGGTGGGTGGGCACGGCTGGTGACTTGCCAACGCGGCAGATGGTCACGAATGCTTTTGATGAGATATAAAAAAAAATTGTGCCTCTCTCTCTCTCACTTTCTCTCATTTTAACTCTCTCTCTCTCTGTCTCTCCCTTTAACTCTCTCTGACTCTCCTTCACTCTCTCTCTCTCTCCCTCTGTCTCTCTGCCCGGACCCATGTTCACGGCAGCCAAGACGACAGATGGGGTGGGGGGGGGCTCCGGTGCCCCCGTCTGCGCCTCTTCTGCCGCTCACACAAATGGCCAATCGTGAAAACCACGCAGCGCGTCGCTTTGCAGAGTGTGGGGGTGGTGGGTGGTGGTGGGTGGTGGTGGGTGGGTGGTGGTGGATTGGTGGTGGTGGGTGGTGGTGGGTGGTGGGTGGTGGTGATGGTGGGTGGTGGGTGGTGGGTGGTGGTGGGTGGGTGGTGGGTGGTGGTGGTGGGTGGTGGTGGGTGGGTGGTGGGTGGGTGGTGGTGATGGTGGGTGGATGGGTGGTGATGGTGGGTGTTGGTGGGTGGGTGTTGGTGGGTGGTGGTGATGGTGGGTGGATGGGTGGTGGTGGTGGGTGGTGGGTGGTGGGTGGTGGTTGGTGGTGGTGGTGGATGGGTGGTGATGGTGGGTGGTGGTGGTGGTGGGTGGTGGTTGGTGGATGGGTGGTGGGTGGTGGTGGGTGGTGGTGCCCGTGCCAGCTTGCGGGGGGAGCGGTGGCGCAGCGGTCAGGTTCCATTCCCTCTCGCGAGCCGCCACCAACGCATCGGCGACGGTCAATCCGAGCGGCTCCCGGGTCTCGCCGTAGGTTGGCTCAGCCTCAAACAGACGAGTAGCGCCGGGTGCCGGTGGTGTGTACATATCGCCCCGCGAGGGAGACAAAGGCGGCCGGGCGTGTTTCTCTAGCCACGCGCCCCACCCTCCCCATCGTGTGCCACAGCGCCGGCCTTCAGAGGTGCCAACAGCACTTGCCCCGCTAGTCTGTTGAGAGGCTACACGGGGGACCTTTGTATGTGTTAATACCTCCACCGTGGGGCAGAGGTCGCAAACGGGTTTTGATTCCTTACCCGTACCCGGCCGCACCAGGCTCGCAATCGGGTATCCGATACCCGTACCCTACCCGATACCCGGCTACCCGTACCCGGCCGGGTATCGGGTAGGGTACGGGTATCGGGCACCCGATTGCGACCTCTGGGATGAAGCCATGTTGCAGGCGCGGGTGGGTTGATTCTAAGAACTGGAATTGTGAGAAGAGACAAGACGTTGGAAAATGAGTGACAAATGGTTACTCACCAGTGACTCACGGCCTACCCGTACCCGGCCGCACCAGGGTCGGGTACGGGTATCGGGTACCCTATTGCGACCTCTGCCGTGGGGGCTTTGCCAGGTAGGATGGGGATGGTTTAGTGTTGCGTCTGTCCGTGTTTGTGTGATTGTTTACCTTGCCTCTGCTTGGCACTTCCATCGTGTTTGTGCGATTGTGTTGTTGTTGTTGTTTCTACTGGAAATCCGTGAGAGAGAAACAAAAAGAGAGCTTTGCATCTCATCGGATTTCCTCCTGCAGTATAAAATAAATGTTCCGACTCTGCGAGCTCATGCCAGCTTGCGCATGCCAGTGAACGCGCTGGAACGCCTCACTGGCTCGCCTTGGGCCCTCTCAGCCTCGCCATCTGTCCCTTCGAAACATGCCAACCTGCTGTTCCTCCTCCTGCCCTTCCGAAATAATAATAAAACACACGGGGAACTCCTCTACTTACGAACGAGTTGACTTCCAGAGATCTGCTCGTAAGTGGATTTGTTTGTAAGTCCCAAATTGATTCCCGTCGATTCCAAACGCGTTGTACGGCGTGTACACTAGACGCGGGGGTGGCTTTAAAAGTTGTATAATCTCCTGTAGATGTAGATGCCACTGGTTCTTCACGTTCTGTAGATGTAGATGCCACTGGTTCTTCACGTTCTGCAGATGTATATACCACTAGTTATTATTTTGCAGATGTAGATGCCACTGGTTCTTCACGTTCTGCAGATGTAGACGCCACTGGTTCTTCACGTTCTGCAGATGTATATACCACTGGTTCTTATTTTACAGATGTAAATGCCACTGGTTCTTCACGTTCTGCAAATCTAGATGCCACTGGTTCTTCACGTTCTGCAGATGTAGATGCCACTGGTTCTTCATGTTCTGCAGATTTAAATACCATTGGTTATTCACGTTCTGCAGATGTAGATGCCACTGGTACTTCATGTTCTGCAGATGTAGTTGCCACTGGTTCTTTACGTTCTGCAGATGTAGATGTAGATGCCACTGGTTCTTCACAAGCGCGCAAGTGAACTTAATATAAAGGATTTAAAAAACACACGATCGTGGTGCAAAGGACAAGAACGATGAACGAATCAACCATGCACATTACAAATCAAAATCTAAAACCATCCCATCCTACCACGCAAACGCCCGCTGAGGTATTGACATATTTTTCATAAGCGACCTTGCAACCTCAAATGAAAGCGTCACGAAAGATTGCCCATCGTTAGGGCATTTGCAGCACCAACAGAAGGACGTGGGTTCGATCCCGGGCACTGCCGCCTGCTGTGTATTTGGAGTCTGCGTGTCTCGAACTCTCTCTCTCTCTCCGCGTGGTCGCGTGGATTTTATCATCCGGGTCCTCCGGTTTTTAAATCCTTTATATTAAGTTCACTTGCTTGCTTGCTTAGGACCGTGCAAATCTTTCGGTCGTTTTTTAACCCACTTCCCGTGATCCAATCGAGCTGACATTTTCCACAGAGACTCGTTGTGCGTGACAATTAATGTTCGTGAAAAAATGTTTCCAAAATTTTACACTTTTTAGGACAAAAATATTATATTTAATTACCAATTGCTTAATGGTGCAATGCAATCATCTGACCCATAGGTGGCAGCCATCTCAAGCCAGAGGACGAGAGGACTCTACCCGCCACGCATATAAAGGATTTATAGTGAAACACTTTGTTTTTACGGGTTATACTTATTCCCCTCCACGTTTAGAACCGACATCACGCGTTTGGAGTTATTTGGCCACTGCTATAAATGTCCACGTGATGATGATAATGATGATAAGCCGCCAATTCGTTGAGCTATCGTTTGTGATAGCCAGCTCGCTCCTGAAAGGGAGCTGTGTACAGCTCAGGAGGCCTCACCTGGTAACATAAAAAAAAATAGTGGAAGTTTTAGTTTCATAGACCACAGGGCCACACGAGCTAGCGCCGTCTGTGTGTGTGTCTGGTTGTGTGTCTGTATGTGTCTGTGTCTTGTGTCTGTATGTGTCTGTGTGTGTGTGTCTGTGTGTGTGTCTGTCTGTATGTGTGTCTGGCTGTGTGTCTGGCTGTGTGTGTGTATGTGTGTGTGTCTGTTTGTGTCTGTATGTGTGTCTGTGTCTGGCTGTGTCTGTGTGTGTGTCTGTCTGTATGTGTGTCTGGCTGTGTATCTGGCTGTGTGTGTGTGTGTCTGTTTGCGTCTGTATGTGTGTCTGTTTCTGTCTGTGTGTGTCTGTGTGTGTGTGTCTGTGTGTCTGTGTGTGTGTGTGGCTGTGTGTGGCACTAGCGCCGTCTGGCGGTGGTGCAGCAGTTAGCGCCGCCGCTGCGCTGTGAACTCGACAAAAGCCCCCGAGTTCGATTCTCTCGCTCACGGCCACCGACAGCGGTGGCGATTATCTGAACCGGTCCCCTGAGGTTCTCCCCCCTAGGTCGACTCAGCCTCAAATGAGTATCTGGTGCTGGCCACCCACCCCCTCGTGGCGCAGCTCGCTCACAGCACTTGCCCCGAGAGTCTCTGGAGGTTACACGGGGGACCTTTGTCTTTGTCGTCCACACCAAAACAACAACAACAGTCCCAGACAATGCAAACCCGCACAGCAAACTACCGAGAAAAACATTCGTCACAAATGAGTTTCGACGTTTAAAAATCAAATCGTTCCCATTTCATCGGCTCGCTCCGACCGGGGCATCTTCCAATCGCATCGCCATCGATTGTCGATGAGCAGCGGGACGAGGTCTCGAACGAAGATGCCGTCGATTGTCGATGAGCAGCGGGGCGAGGCCTCGAACAAAGATTCAATCGATTGTCGTTGAGCAGCGTGACGAGGTCTCGAACGAAGATGCCATCGATCCATAACCCTTTGGTTCTTTCGATAAAGTCACGTGGGTAGAGAAAAAAGCAATCGATCACGGCGTTTCGATCGCAACAACAAGCGACCGTCTTCAGGTGAGAGTATGAATTCAGGTGAGAGTATGGATGGATGTCTGACGTCACGAAAGCTTCAAGTCAAGAATGCCGTCGATCGTCGATGAGCAACGAGGCGAGGTATCGAACGAAGATGAACATCGATCGTCGTTGATCAGCGGGGCGAGACCTCGAACGAAGATTCCGTCGATGGATCGGCTCAGAGGCGGCAGCTGATTCAAAACGATAATCGCACTTCCGCCCTAAGGAATCCTGGGACACAATCCCACAAACCCCGTGAGGGGGGACTGGGGGATGACGTCACCTTCCAGAAGGTTCTGGAAGGGAGGCGTGTCTAGGGCGGAGCGAGCCACGGACCTGTACATCAGCCGGACCTCTAAAGTGGCCGGCTCAGTCATCTCCAAGTCGAAGAACGAAGGGGCCGTCCATAAATGACGTCACGCGATTTGGGACGATCTTTGACCCCCCCCCCCCCGTCGTCACACGACGTCACAAAAAGTCAGACCCCCCCCCTCGAATATGACGTCACAAAGGTCTGCCCCCCCCCCCAAAAAAAATAAAACACGCTTTAAATGGCTTTAAACTATTGTCATTGTAGTGCGTATTTAATGTGGCGCTGCACTCTGATGTTGTAGGAGAAAACATTAAAAGTATGTTTCATTAAGTAGAACGTCTTCTTGGTTCTTTCGGTAAAGTCACGTAGAAGGGAAATAATAAAATAATAAAAATAAAACATAATAAAATACAATTCTCACGACGTTTCGGCCACAACGCAAGCAGCCGTCCTCAGGTGAAGAACAGATCTGTCGGAAAGACAGCGTCTGAATGGTCATTATTATTTCCCTTCTACGTGACTTTACCGAAAGAACCAAGAAAAGGTATAGCCCTGTGAGCCATTCGGCTCTTGAATCGGGTGCAACCGCAACAAACAAAAAACAAGAAAACATCTTAAAGTGACTGTGTGACTAAGTGCAAACAGAAAATCCAAGAAAAGACAGCAAAATATTGCAGAAAAGGCACCGTACAGCAACGCTGTGTGCAAAAATCCCAGTGGGATGCAAGTCAAACAACAACAACCACAAGAGAACTTAGATTAAGGCCATCAGTCTTACTCCGTACTACAACAAACAAACATGGCCAAACCAAAAAACGTTTCGAAATCACCAAAATAAAGCCATGAAAGCAATGTAACAGTGATCATAGGCACTGTGACGGAATTTTCACAATAACGACATAAACAACATGTACTACCAAAACCCTGCAGCCATACCCCGGCAGGTATCGGGTGAAAGGGGCCGTTATCCCTTTGTGTTCAGGACCCCCTGTGTTCAGAGCAGTTCAATAAATATCGTGTTGCCTCACAGAAGTTCTCCCCTCTGGTTATTGACCCACTACATACACCTAGGCCGTAATTATAATATATATTGGGGGACACACATAAATATTCTAAATTCCTCTTGATATGCAAATTCTTTTGTCAAGGCGCCCTTCCCCCCCCTTCCAACCCAGCTTAAATAGACGCTCCAAGCCATGGTGCTGTTTCATTCAGACGCTGTCTCCCCGACAGACCTGGTCTTCACCTGAGGACGACTGCTTGCGTTGTGGCCGAAACGTCGTGAGAATTACCTTATTATGTTTAATTTTATTATTTCCATTCTACGTGACTTTACCGAAAGACCCAAGAAGATGATTGTGGTTATGGTTGTAATCTCTGCCATTACATACAATGAAACAAGAAAATATAAAAAGCAGAGCAATGTAATATAATACACTATTAGGCGTTATCGTAAAAATAAAAAAACAAGTCCATCCTCTGTGTTAGTTAATTTTTTAATATTTTAGGCAGGAAATTATTTTTCAAATTTAGATTTTCTTTTTCTGGGGGGGGGGGGGGGAGATTTGGTCCCCCCAATGTTGACTCCATGTCTACGGCCTTGACATACACATACGTGAAATAAGTTACCTGGAGTATGGAAGGCGAGGACATGAAATGAAGGGGTCTACAAACATCACATTGGTGACACACTGAGATAGTGTAACGGGTTCCGGAGACACTTGTAGATGTAACTTCTTTATTACAATACAACACTCCAACAGTCCTGATACTCTGTTACAGCCTAGGTACACAGCCTAGCTACACAGCCTAGATACTCTAGATACTCTACTCTGGCTACGCTCGCCCTCACAAGGTCGTAGAGTCGGGAGTTCCAGAGTCCCAGCGCTGGCTCTCACAGCATCCCAGGGTCTTCAGATGGCTGGTCGTGGGTCTTGGGTCTTGAGTTACAACTGGGCCCCGATCGTCCAGGGAGCTCTCCTTTTATGCCTGGTCCGACGAGGGGTGGGGCCGTGTGCGCCACCAGACATCCCACAGAGCACACACAGCCCCCCCCCCCGTTGGCGGCGCCAAAAAGGCTTAAGCGCCTGGGAACCCAACGTCTGGCGCCCAAAGGCTTAAAAGCGTCTGGACCCCCTGGGAACCCAGTGCCTGGCGCCCAGAGGCTTACGCGTCTGGACCCACCTGGGAACCCAGAGCCTACAGCAGCCCCTCCCTTCTTATGTCACTACAATAGTAACAGGCACGCGCTTATTGCCCGTGCTCCAGGTACTGAGGGGTTGCGCAATCAGAGGGGAGGCAGAGCTCGTCGCTGCCTCACCTCTCGTCTCTCCCTGTATTTGCAAAGCAGCTCCGCAAATTTGGTGATTTTGACGAAAAAAATGATTGGAATCGTACAAAAATGACATTTATAACACAGATCAGTGGGACATTTGTAATATTTATTTTATTTGGTTATTTCTTTTTTTCGTAACAGCTATTTTTATTGGAGTATCATCACCACCCATCACTGCCTCCCCTGCCTCCCCTGACCGCACGTACCTGGGTTTTTACTTTCTGTTCGGCGGCGCTAATTACTGCGCCACCGCTCCTCCAGCCTCCTCCCCCGACCCCCTCCCCGCTTCCCCCGGGTAGCCCCGCCCCTCGGTTGACCCGGCTGGGTCACGTGGTGTGGGCTGCCCCCACCCCCAGCCTCCTCCCCCCCCCCGCTTCCCCCGTGGGCCCCCGCCCCTCGGTTGACCCGGCTGGGTCACGTGGTGTGGGCTGCCCCCACCCCCAACCTCCCCCCTCCCCCGCTTCCCCCGGGTGGCCCCGCCCCTCGGTTGACCCGGCTGGGTCACGTGGTGTGGGCTGCCCCCACCCCCAACCTCCCCCCTCCCCCGCTTCCCCCGGGTGGCCCCGCCCCTCGGTTGACCCGGCTGGGTCACGTGGTGTGGGCTGCCCCCACCCCCAACCTCCCCCCTCCCCCGCTTCCCCCGGGTGGCCCCGCCCCTCGGTTGACCCGGCTGGGTCACGTGGTGTGGGCTGCCCCCACCCCCAACCTCCCCCCTCCCCCGCTTCCCCCGGGTGGCCCCGCCCCTCGGTTGACCCGGCTGGGTCACGTGGTGTGGGCTGCCCCCACCCCCAACCTCCCCCCTCCCCCGCTTCCCCCGGGTGGCCCCGCCCCTCGGTTGACCCGGCTGGGTCACGTGGTGTGGGCTGCCCCCACCCCCAACCTCCCCCCTCCCCCGCTTCCCCCGGGTGGCCCCGCCCCTCGGTTGACCCGGCTAGGTCACGTGGTGTGGGCTGCCCCCACCCCCAACCTCCCCCCTCCCCCGCTTCCCCCGGGTGGCCCCGCCCCTCGGTTGACCCGGCTGGGTCACGTGGTGTGGGCTGCCCCCACCCCCAACCTCCCCCCTCCCCCGCTTCCCCCGGGTGGCCCCGCCCCTCGGTTGACCCGGCTGGGTCACGTGGTGTGGGCTGCCCCCACCCCCAACCTCCCCCCTCCCCCGCTTCCCCCGGGTGGCCCCGCCCCTCGGTTGACCCGGCTGGGTCACGTGGTGTGGGCTGCCCCCACCCCCAACCTCCCCCCTCCCCCGCTTCCCCCGGGTGGCCCCGCCCCTCGGTTGACCCGGCTGGGTCACGTGGTGTGGGCTGCCCCCACCCCCCCCACCACTCTAACGGGACCGATCGGAGCAGTGGCAGCCCGCGGATCAGTCATCGTCGGCCAGGTTTGTACCTCGCTCTTTAAGAAAACAAACAAACAACAACGACAACAACAAACTAACAAACAGCGGCGGGCGGCGGCGGAACCTTAAGCGGTCATCGCGGAGCGCGAGGCTCCATCGGCGAAACGCGAAGAAGTTAAAAAATAAACTTCGCGGCCGAGTCGTCGTCATGACGACGACGACCGCCATCGCTGACCCACCACCATCCACAAACAACAACAACGACGACGACAACATCGAGCAGCAGCAGCGGGCAGGGCAGGGGGGAGGTATGGCGGGGCCTGCGTTGTTAGCAGCGGCGGCCGGCTGAGGCAGGCCGGGCAGGCCTCGGCGGGGCGCGAGTGACGCGACTCACTGCGGCTGCGGCTACGACAGCCGGTGGTGGTGGTGGTGATGGTGGTAGTAGTGATTGTGGTAGTGGTGGTGGCGATGGTGGTGGTGTTGGTGGTAGTGATGGTGATGATGGTGGTGATGGTGGTGGTGTTGGTAGTAGTGATTGTGGTGGTGATGGTGGTGGTGGCGATGGTGGTGGCGGCGATGGTGGTGGTGGTGATGGTGGGGAGTGATGGTGTTGGTTGTGGTGGTGATGATGTTGATGGGTGGTGGTGATGGGGGGTGATGGGTGGTGGTGATGGTGGGGGGTGATGGTGTTGGTTGTGGTGGTGATGATGTTGATGGGTGGTGGTGATGGGGGGTGATGGGTGGTGGTGATGGTGGGGGGTGATGGTGGTGATGGTGGGGGGTGATGGTGGTGGTGTTGGTATTAGTGATTGTGGCAGTGATGGCGATGATGATGGGGGTGATGGTGGTGGTGATGGGGGGTGATGGTGGTGGTGATGGGTGGTGATGGGTGGTGATGATGGGTTGGTGATTGTGGTTGTGATGATGATGATGGGTGGTGATGATGGGTTGGTGATGGTGGTGGTAGTGATTGTGGTGGTGATGGTGGGTGGTGATGATGGGTTAGTGATTGTGGTAGTGATGGTGATGATGGGATAGTAATGTTGGGGGTGATGGTAATGATGGGATAGTGATTGTGGTAGCGATCGTATTGATGGTGGGTTGGTGATGGTGGTAGTAGTGATTGTGATGATGGGTGGTGATGATGGTAGTGATGATAGGTGGTGGTAGTGGTGGTTGTTGTGATTATGATAGGTGGTGATGGTGGTGGTAGTGATGGTAGTCGTGGTGATTGATGATGACGATGGTGATTATTGTGGGGGTGATGGTGATTATGTTGCTGCTGATGACGCTGGTGGTGGTGGTTGTGGCGGTGGTGCTGGGGAGCGGTGGTGTAGCGGTTAGCGCTACGCTGCGCTACAAACCTGTCGCCCCGAGTTCAATTCCCGCTCACGGCCACCAACACCCAGTGACGATTATCTGAACAGGTCCTGGGCCTCCCCTAGGTCGACTCAGCCTCAAATGAGTACCTGGTGCGGTGTGTGTAAACATCGCCACCAGGGAGACAAAGGCGGCCGGGCGTGGTTCTGGCTACCCGTAGGTGCTGCTCGCTAACACCACTTGCCCCAGGAGTCTGTTGAGGCTATACGGGGCATCTTTGTCTTTGATGGTGCTGCTGATGTTGGGGTTGATGGTGGTGATGGTGGTTGTGGTGATGTCGTTGTTTGTTGTTAATGGACTTGTTGTCATAGGCGTCGCCATGCATTGATTAATCCACAAGTGGTTGCTTATTTGCTGGCTGCTGTTGTGGTTAAGATGATGATGGTGGTGATGATGACGGTAGTGGTGGTGATCATAATGATGATTGTGTTTGTCGGGAGAGCGGTGGTGCTTCGCTTAGCGCACTGCACTACGAACCCGGCGAACCGAGTTCGATTCCCGCTCGCGGCTAACACGAAGTGACGATTATCTGAACCGGTCCTGGGCCTCCTGCCCTAGGTCGACTCAGCCTCAAATAAGTACTCGGTGCGGTGTGTAGTAAACATCGCCACCGGGGACACAAAGGCGGCCGGGCGTAGTGCTGGCCACCCACCCCCTCGGGTGCCGTGCCGGCCTTCATAGGTGCTCGCTAACAACACTTGCCCCTACAGTCTGTTGAGGCTATACGGGGGATCTTTGGGGAGAGCGGTGGTGCAGTGGTTAGCGCACTGCACTTCGAACCCGGCGACCCGAGTTTGATTCCCGCTCAATCCACTGCTGGATGAAGGCCCCACCCCCAGCCCCCACCTCCTCCTTACACACCAGGCGGTTCACAGGAATTATCTGACCATACTTCCCCACGCTGGGCACCGGGTTGACGCGGGAGCATAGTGCGGTGCGGCGCAACACTCGTTGTGACAACCGATTGAGTTACAGGGGTCATTTAAATAAATAATGAGCCACGTGGAGTCTCACCGCTGCTCCCCCCCCCCCCCCACCAATGCCATCCTTGGCCGCAGTCACGAGCGGCTGGCGCGGGCCTCGTGCCACGCTGGATTCTTGAATCCATCTGTGAGCGGCTGTTGCGCATTTCCTCCGGTTTCCTCCCCCCCGCGCCCCACCCCCATCCGAAGCGAAACCTCTCATTGCTCGTGCTGCTGTCGCCACCCCTGTGAATTCCCGCTCCTGGGCGGAGACCTCCCCCACTCTCCTCCGCACGTTCCTTTCCTTGGTGAGTCTTTGGGTCTTTCTGTCAATCTACACGAGTCTATGGGTGCTCTGTGCGAGTCTATGGCGCTCTGTTTGAATCTATGGGTGCTCTGTGCGAGTCTATGGGTGTCTGTGTGAGTCTGTGGGTCTCTGTGTGAGTCTATGGGTCTCTGTGTGAGTCTACGGGTCTCTGTGTGAGTCTACGGGTCTCTGTGTGATTTTATGGGTCTCTGTGTGAGTCTGGATCTGTCTGTGAATCTACACTAGTCTACGGGTCTCTGTGTAAGTCTGTGGGTCTCCGTGAGTTTTCGTGTCTCTCCGTGAGTCTATGGGTCTCTGTGTAAGTCTGGATCTGTCTGTGAATCTACACTAATCTACGGGTCTCTGTGTAATTCTCTGTGTCTCTGTGTGAGTCTATGTGTTTCTGTGGGAGTCTATGGGTCTCTCCGTGAGTCTATGGGTTTCTCCGTGAGTCTATGGGTCTCTCTGCAAGCCTATGGCTCTCTACGTGAATCGACGCATTGAGATCATTTCCATTATTTTACTGCTATACATTTCCACGCGATGATAAGCCACTTCGTTGGGCTGTCATTCCTGGCCAGGTCGCTTCTGAAAAAGAGCTCCAGTGCATAGCTCTTGGCCACGGAACCGGCGGTCGTGGTTCCATTCCCAACCACGGCTCACGTCAGCGGCGAGTGGTATCTGAACCGACTCCGGGACTCCAGGCCCCCCTCTCTCCCCCCTCCACCTTCACTCACTAAACCCACACTGACCAGCCGCGGTGAAGAATGGTCAAGCAACCTCCGTAACCAGGGGCAACCTCAAATAACAAGGAAGAGCCGTTTTTTGTTATTCGAATTCTGAGAAAAAAAAACACGACTCAATATTGATGAAAAAATAAGAATGTGTTTTTTTGTTTTTTTTTACACAGGTGGCGTTAAGATATTTTAAAAGCAAGTAGATACCTTGATAGACAACGTCACGAGGTAGTCGCAGGTTTGACCTCTCCCCCCCCTCTCTGTCTCTTCTTTGCTTCACCAGATCGCAACCGCGCATCAAACGCACCGCTGAAGGAATGCCGGAAAATCCAGGTGCATAAAATGTTGACGAGCGTCGCTTTTCCGATCGTTGTTGTCTGGTGGTGGTGAGGTGGTGGTGAGGTGGTGGTGAGGTGGTGGTGAGGTGGTGGTGGGGTGGTGGTCTGCTGATCTCTCTGGGTACTTGAACCCTCGCTGGTGATCTCTCTGGGTACTTGAACCCTCGCCAGCAATCTCTCTGGGTACTTGAACCCTCACCGGTGATCTATCTGGGTACTTGAACCTTCACCGGCAGTCTCTCTGGGTACCTGAACCCTCGCCTGTGATCTCTCTGGGTACTTGAACCCTCGCCAGTGATCTCTCTGGGTACTTGAACCCTCGCCTGTGATCTCTCTGGGTACTTGAACCCTCGCCTGTGATCTCTCTGGGTACTTGAACCCTCGCCAGTGATCTCTCTGAGTACTTGAACCCTCGCCAGTGATCTCTCTGGGTACTTGAACCCTCGCCTGTGATCTCTCTGGGTACTTGAACCCTCGCCAGTGATCTCTCTGAGTACTTGAACCCTCGCCAGTGATCTCTCTGAGTACTTGAACCCTCGCCAGCGATCTCTCTGGGTACTTGAACTCTCGCCTGTGATCTCTCTGGGTACTTGAACCCTCGCCAGTGATCTCTCTGGGTACTTGAACCCTCGCCTGTGATCTCTCTGGGTACTTGAACCCTCGCCAGTGATCTCTCTGGGTACTTGAACCCTCGCCTGTGATCTCTCTGGGTACTTGAACCCTCGCCTGTGATCTCTCTGGGTACTTGAACTCTCGCCAGTGATCTCTCTGAGTACTTGAACTCTCGCCAGTGATCTCTCTGGGTACTTGAACTCTCGCCAGTGATCTCTCTGGGTACCTGAACTCTCGCCTGTGATCTCTCTGGGTACTTGAACTCTCGCCTGTGATCTCTCTGGGTACTTGAACCCTCGCCGGTGATCTCTCTGGGTACTTGAATCCTCGCCAGTGATCTCTCTGGGTACTTGAACCCTCGCCAGTGATCTCTCTGGGTACTTGAACTCTCGCCTGTGATCTCTATGGGTACTTGAACCCTCGCCTGTGATCTCTATGGGTACTTGAATCCTCGCCTGTGATCTCTCTGGGTACTTGAACCCTCGCCAGTGATCTCTCTGGGTACTTGAATCCTCGCCTGTGATCTCTCTGGGTACTTGAACCCTCGCCTGTGATCTCTATGGGTACTTGAATCCTCGCCTGTGATCTCTCTGGGTACTTGAACCCTCGCCTGTGATCTCTATGGGTACTTGAATCCTCGCCTGTGATCTCTCTGGGTACTTGAACCCTCGCCAGTGATCTCTCTGGGTACTTGAACCCTCGCCAGTGATCTCTCTGGGTACTTGAACCCTCGCCAGTGATCTCTCTGGGTACTTGAACCCTCGCCGGTGATCTCTCTGGGTACTTGAACCCTCGCCTGTGATCTCTCTGGGTACTTGAACTCTCGCCTGTGATCTCTCTGGGTACTTGAACCCTCGCCGGTGATCTCTCTGGGTACTTGAACTCTCGCCTGTGATCTCTCTGGGTACTTGAACCCTCGCCAGCGATCTCTCTGGGTACTTGAACCCTCGCCGGTGATCTCTCTGGGTACTTGAACCCTCGCCTGTGATCTCTCTGGGTACTTGAACCCTCGCCTGTGATCTCTCTGGGTACTTGAACCCTCACCGGTGATCTATCTGGGTACTTGAACTCTCGCCTGTGATCTCTCTGGGTACTTGAACCCTCACCGGTGATCTATCTGGGTACTTGAACCCTCGCCTGTGATCTCTCTGGGTACTTGAACCCTCACCGGCAGTCTCTCTGGGTACTTGAACCCTCACCGGTGATCTCTCTGGGTACTTGAACCCTCACCGGCAGTCTCTCTGGGTACTTGAACCCTCGCCTGTGATCTCTCTGGGTACTTGAACCCTCGCCTGTGATCTCTCTGGGTACTTGAACCCTCGCCGGTGATCTCTCTGGGTACTTGAACCCTCGCCTGTGATCTCTCTGGGTACTTGAACCCTCGCCTGTGATCTCTCTGGGTACTTGAACCCTCACCGGTGATCTCTCTGGGTACTTGAACCCTCGCCTGTGATCTCTCTGGGTACTTGAACCCTCGCCGGTGATCTCTCTGGGTACTTGAACCCTCGCCTGTGATCTCTCTGGGTACTTGAACCCTCACCGGTGATCTATCTGGGTACTTGAACCCTCACCGGCAGTCTCTCTGGGTACTTGAACCCTCGCCGGTGATCTCTCTGGGTACTTGAACCCTTGCCAGTGATCTCTCTGGGTACTTGAACCCTCGCCGACGGTCTCTCGGTTGGTGGCACCCAGCGGACCTGCAGGGCGCCGTGGCTGCCGTGGAGCGGCTGCAGGCGCGGCTGCGCGAGCTGAGCGCCGGCGACGGCGACGCCAGCGGCGGCGGTGCCGCCGACGACGACGACGGCGGCCGCGGCGGGGACGGCGACGCGATGGACGTGTGCGAGCGGCGGCTCGGCGCCCTGCGGGCCACCCTCGAAAGCCCCCTCTTCCAGCAGATCCTGCGCCTGCAGAGCTCCGTCCGGCACCTGCGTGACAAGGTGAGTCGGAATCGTAAATGGACATCCATCGCGGCGCGTGCATCCTCGCGGCGACGGCCACGGCGGTGGCTTTCGGCTCAGCCGTCGAAACGAAGACGGTGGTCGCCGTTCATCGTCGGCGGCGCGCGACGCTTTCAGATGCTGCTGCTCCTGCGGCCGTCTGGACCGCTCTCTCCCTTCCGAGGAAGCCACTGGGAACTACGATGCACTTTTAAATCATCGTCTAGATTGACAAACTTGATTTGAAGCTTTCGTGACTGCAGGAATTCATACTCTTTGGTTCTTTCGGTAAAGTCACGTGGGTAGAAAACTAAATAATAGATCTCGGCGTTTCGATCTCAACAACAAGCAATCGTCTTCAGGTGAGAAAGAGAAACAAGCCACTGTGACAGGGCATCATAATGATCCGAGGGGGGGAGGGTCAATATAATGCCCCGTCACAGCGGCTTGTTTCCGTTTCTCACCTGAAGACGATTGCTTATTGTTACGATCGAAACACCGTGATCTATTATTTAGTTTTCTACCCACGTGACTTTACCGAAAGAACCAAAGAGTATAGATTGACAAACTCGTTTTTTTCGAGCCCGCTTGTTGCGGTTAGTGTTGTAGTCCTTCGCGCGGACCTCCGATTAGCGTGTAGAGTCGTTTTTTCCTAGAGAAATCCGAAGAGCTACAAAGCTCTGTTTCGCAGATGCCCGTGCGGTGCGTGGACCGTGCGAGTGCCGCGTCCGCCGTTCGGCACGGAGGGCAGGGGCAGGGCACGGGACGACGATTCGGGTGGCTGGCGTCGTCATGGGCACATTCCCCTTGGGATGACGCACCGCGGCAAATCATCGCTCCCCTCCTGCCAGATTAATTCCCACCGTTTTGCAGGCTGCCGCTGACTCTGCCACCCCCACCCACCCACCGGCCCCGCCCAGACTCCCCACCTCCCCCCAACTCTTCTGCCGTGGCATTCTAGGAATGTTCATCTGTCCAGACCGTGGTGGTCTGGAGGCCCACGTGTGTGTGTGTGTGTACGTGGCGGTCGTGACGGGCTGTGGTCCCGGCTGGCAGAAGTGCTGCGGATAGCACGGGCGTGTCCTCGGACACGTGTTCATGTTTTTAATGCACAAGACGCAAACGGACAAGGCGCCGGGGTGAGGGCTGGTTAGCAGATGGGAGGTGTTGGGTACGTGTTGGGTACGTGTTGGGTACGTGTGTGCGCGTGGCACAGTGGAGGGGAGGGCATAGCTGGGTGCATCTGCCAGTTATCTCAGTCCTGTCGGCCGGGCCTTCGACACTTCACGCGGCCTCAAGTGCACCTGGCCTGGCACGGCACAGGCGTGGAGTGGTAGTGGTGTGTGCGTAGGCAGTGGGGAGCGGTAGTGCAACGGGTAGCACCCTACAAACCCGGCGACCCGGGTTCGATTCCCCTCTCACGACCACCACCAACGCCAGCGACGATTATCTGCACCGATCCTGGGCCTCCTCCCCTAGGTCCACTCAGCCTCAATTGAGTACCTGGTGCGGCGTGTCGTAAACATCGCCACTCGGGGAGACAAAGGCGGCCGGGCGTGCCGCTTGCTGCCCAACCCCTTCGTGTGCCGTTCCGGCCTTAATAGCCGCCGCTTCTGCTGCTCGCAAACAGCACTTGCCCTGACAGTCCGTTCAGGATACACGGGGCCCATCTTTGTCTCTGCACCTCGCCAATGCAGCAAGGATCACGTAACGGCCACACACTCTCCCGTTTCCCTTTCAAGGCAGTAATGGAGTTTAAAGGGCTCAGCCGTGAGGTTACCCGTTGCTCTGTTTGGCTTGCGCTCGGAATGCAGCCGCAGCAGCAGCGATAAGAGAGATTAATTGCATCCTACAGAGTTGAGACCCGCGCAGAATTCCCCACTCGGCACACACACAGCCTCACAGCGACAAGGGTCTGGGTTGGATTCCGGACTCCAACACCGGTGTGTTAGAGAGTAAAGCCACAACATCTTGTTGTGGCTTTACTCTCTAACACGCCGGTGCGATGTACCAGTAACGCATTGGCATGTGTTTTGTTTACGCGACAAACCTTACTAATTGGCTTGTGTCGGGTGGTGGCGGGTTTAATGACGCATTTATATTTACGTGATCTAACCCAAAAACCTCTATGATCCATAAAAACAGCAGGCATCATCAGGGTCGGGATGGAACCCATGACCTCCTGATCCATAAAAACATCTCACCACAGGGAGAGCGAGAGAGAGACACGCGAACTCCAGATATACAGCAGCAGGCGTCAGGCTCAGGATTGAACCCACGACCTCCTGTACACCAGGCGAGGTGGTTAACATCTCACCACGAGGAGAGAGAGAGAGACTCAAACTCCAAATATACAGCAGCAGGCGTCAGGGTCAGTACGGAACCCACGACTTCCTGTACACCAGGCGAGGTAGTTAACATCTCACCACAGGGAGAGAGAGAGAGAGACACGCAGACTCCACATATACAGCAGCAGGCGTCAGGGTCAGGACTGAACCTACGACCTCCTGTACACCAGGCGAGGTGGTTAACATCTCTCCACAGGGAGAGAGAGAGACACGCAAACTCCACATATACAGCAACAGGCGTCAGGGTCAGGACTGAACCCACGACCTCCTGTACACCAGGCGAGGTGGTTAACATCTCACCACAGGGAGAGAGAGAGACTCAAACTCCAAATATACAGCAGCAGGCGTCAGGGTCAGGAGTGAACCCACGACCTCCTGTACACCAGGCGAGGTGGTTAACATCTCTCCACCGCGGCGCCGCAGGCGACACAGCTGCCCGGCGAGGTGGAGTTCGGCGTGGCGGAGCAGCTGGGGCTGTCGGCGACGGCCGTGCCGTGCTCCCGCTCGCCGGTGCTCACCTCGGCGCTGGTGTGCGGCGAGCCGTCCGGCTTCGGGCTGCTGGTGCAAGAGATGGCGCAGGTGAGGGTCGCGGTGCGTCCGTGCGGGCGTCCGTCCGGGCGTGCGAGTGATGAGCCGTGTCCGCTTATCGACTCATAGATAGATAGGGGTCTCTGTGGGTCTCTATGTATCTCTGTGAGTCTCTATGAGTCTCTATGTATCTCTGTGAGTCCCTATGGGTCTCTGTCTCTAAGGGTCTCTATGTATCTCTTTGAGTCTCTAAGGGTCTCTATGTATCTCTTTGAGTCTCTATGAGTCTCTATGTATCTCTGTGAGTCCCTATGGGTCTCTATCTCTAAGGGTCTCTATTTATCTCTGTGAGTCTCTCTGGGTCTCTTTGTATCTCTGGGAGTCTCTCTGGGTCTCTATGTATCTCTGTGAGTCTCTCTGGGTCTCTTTGTATCTCTGTGAGTCTCTCTGGGTCTCTATGTATCTCTGTGAGTCCCTATGGGTCTATCTTTAAGGGGCCCTATGTATCTCTGTGAGTCTCTCTGGGTCTCTTTGTATCTCTGTGAGTCTCTATGGGTCTCTTTGTATCTCTGTGAGTCTCTACGGGTCTCTATGTGTCTCTCTAGGTTTCCATGTATCTCTATGCGACTCTATGCATCTCTGTGTGTCTCTTTGGATCTCTATGGGTCACTGGGTCTCTTTGTATCTCGAAGGGTTTACGATACGGTCCATCGTGGCTCATGTCTTCAAGCCACAGTGCTGTGTTGTAAGAGCTGCGCTACGAACTCGGCGACCCGAGTTCGATTCCCGCTCACGGTCAACGACAGTGGCGATAATCTAAACCGGTCCTGGGCCTCCCCTAGGTCGACTCAGCCTCAAATGAGTACCTAGTGCAGTGTGCGGTAAACATCGACACGAGGGAGACAAAGGTGGTTGGGTGTGGTGCTGGCCACCCACTCTCTGTGTGCGCTGTGCTGGCCTTCATAGGTGCTGTTCGCTAACAGCACTTGCCCCAGCAGGCTGTTAAGGCTATATGGGGGATCTTTGTCTTTGTGTACGACTCAGCCTGAAATGAGTACCTGGGTGCAGTGTGCATTAAACACCGCCACTGGGGAGACAAAGGCGGCCGGGCGTGGTGCTGGCCATCCCTGCTTTTGCCCCAACAGTGTATGTTTGTGTCGCAGGGGCGAGTGGTGGAGTGCGTGGAGCTGCAGAGGCCGCGTGGGGGCACGCCGGGCGGCCTGGGCTTCCGCGTGGCCGGCCTGCGCAGCGACGAGAGGGGCGACCTCGGCATCTTCGTCCGGGACATCGCCCTGGGCGGCACGGCTCACCGGTAGAGCCACATCGGCCGTCCTCGGAGGGTGCCACGAACAACGCCGGAATCCCCGTGGCGACACGAGTTCGACTCTCGGGCGTGGCCCCCCCCCCACACCATCGGTTACCCCCCCCCACCACCCACCTAGGGCAGAGCTGTAATGGACCGAGAGCCAAGAAGTTGCCCCATGAGTTGTGCAAAGAGCCAAACGCCGGTTTGGGGGCGCCGGTTGGGTGGCGCCGGTTGGGTGGCGCCAGTTGG
>NC_083802.1:1203803-1218803 GCF_015708825.2 Lethenteron reissneri
GATGTAGATGCCACTGGTTCTTCACGTTCTGCAGATGTAGATGCCCCTGGTTCTTCACGTTCTGCAGATGTAGATGTCACTGGTGCTTCACGTTCTGCAGATGTAGATGCCACTGGTGCTTCACGTTCTGCAGATGTAGATGCCACTGGTTCTTCACGTTCTACAGATGTAGATGCCACTGGTTCTTCACGTTCTGCAGATGCAGATGCCCCTGGTTCTTCACGTTCTGCAGATGTAGATGCCACTGGTTCTTCACGTTCTGCAGTTGTAGATGCCACTGGTTCTTCACGTTCTGCAGATGTAGATGCCACTGGTTCTTCACGTTCTGCAGATGTAGATGCCACTGGTCCTTCACGTTCTGCAGATGTAGATGCCACTGGTTTTTCACGTTCTGCAGATGTAGATGCCACTGGTTTTTCACGTTCTGCAGATGTAGATGCCACTGGTCCTTCACGTTCTGCAGATGTAGATGCCACCACCGCCGTCTATTGCGCGGCGGTTTAAATTACGACTCTCGGTCCGAACGGGCCACAACTGGACATACGGACCAGGTTTGTTTGTACCTCTGAAAGTTCGCAAGTAGAATGTTCGTAAATGGAGGAGTCCCCTGTATTGTTAACGTACAAAGCAGTGAACCATCTTGCACCCAGCCTACATCATTGACGACGCTGCACCCATTTGTCCCCCTCAAGGTTCAGATCATCTCTCTGCATTCCCAGATCGAGGCTTCTTCGACCTATGGCTGACCGAGATGTTTTTCCCCGTGTAGCCCCCAGGCTACGGAACCCTCTCGGAGTCTGTGGACATTTTTTTTTAAATGCGTCTTAAAACCTATTTACATACGCTTCCGCTTTTTCAACTTTTAGCGCATTTGGCAACACGGATTTTTAAAACGTACTTGTAATATAATTGGTTTTCATGCCGAGTGCCTGCTGCTGCTGCTGTCGTTAACAGCGCTTTGAGATCCATGACAGAAGTTGTTTGGGTTAGATTGCGTAAATATAAATGTGTCATTAAACCCGTCACCATCCGACACAGCCAATTTAGTAAGGGGTTTGTCACGTAAACCAAACGTGGCCAATTCGTTACAAGTACAGTACACCGGTTGTGTGTTGAAGAGTAAACCCACTACAATGTTTACAATTCCAGTACCGTGACGTTTCGCTTGTGATGACAACAACCAGCATCATCAGGCTGTCTATCTTGGATAAATGTTGGTCGCGAAAGCCTACGTGTTAAACTTGGTTCTTTCGGTAAAGTCACGTAAAAGGGAAATAATAAAATAAGAATAAAAAAACAATAAAATTATTCTCACGACGTTACGGCCACAACGCATGCAGCCGTCCTCAGTTAAAGACCAGATCTGTCGGGGAGACAGCGTCTGAATGCTTTGAGATCCTTGATGAAAAGCGCTATATAAATTGAATTATTATTATCACCTGTGCCCCCACCCCACCCACCGCCATCACCATCACCGCCACGGCAGGAGGGCGACGTCCCGCCGTGGGGCTGGGAGCGGGCGGTGGACACGGTGGAGCTGACCAACGACGGCTCGGGGCTCGGCTTCGGCATCGTCGGGGGCAAGGGCACCGGCGTGGTCGTCAAAACCATCCTGCCCGGGGGGGTCGCCGCTCGCGTGAGTCCGGTGCCGGGCCCGCCGCCCCCCGTGCCGCCCCCCCCCACCCACACCCTCGCCTATCCCACCCCAAGGTGGAATAGGACAGATTTTCTTTTTTTTTTCTTCTATCTCTCGCCCATGACGATCAGACGATAGGCCGTCACGACGTCATCGTCGCCTCCGGAGATACCGTCCGGGAGGAAATCTCGTGGGGGGGGGAAGGACGGCACCACCCCCCCCACCCCGCGCTTGCGGATATCGCGGAGCCACGACCCGCGAGTTCCTCTCTTTCCGCATAGAAGAAGATTCCGCCCCCCCCGTGTAGCCTTAACAGACTGTTGGGGCAAGTGCTGTTATAGCGAGCAGCACCTATGAAGGCCGGCGCTGTGGCACACGAGGGGGTGGATGGCCAACGCCGCGCCCGGCCGCCTTTGTCTCTCCCAGTGGCGACGTTTTACTACACCACGCCGCACCGGGTACTGATTTGAGGCCGAGTCGACCCAGGGGAGGCCCAGGAGCGGTTCATACAATCGTCACCGATGTTCGTGGCCCGTGAGCGTGAATCGAACCCGGGTCGCCGGGTTCGTAGCGCAGAGCGCTAACCGCTGCACCACCGTTCCCCACCCCCCTGCCCCCACCCCCGCCCCCATGCCTCCACCAAGGTGGATTAGGACGATTTTATTAGGACTGATTGGCCTCCACCTTTTGCCGTTGTTTCTCTGGTCTCACACTGGTGGTGAGACTGGGCCACAAAGGAGGCCAGCTATGGTGTGGGCCAATCTATTTCAAAGACAAATGCATCCATTATCATTGGAGCAAGTTTAATCTATTTGGTGTTTGAACATCTAAACACCTCCTGCTTCATTGCCAGAAATGGTAAAAAACCTATTGTTATTTTTCATCATTTTGGATCCTGCTAAAAAGGCCCCGTGGGTATCTATGGGCGGTGTGTATGTACGTTGAACTTCTTTCGCACCGTAAGAGGCCAGTCTGAGGTGCAGCGCTGCGTCTATGGATGATGATGATAATAATAGCGATACAAATAACAACAGCAACAACGTCTGGCCCTGCAGGATGGGAGGCTGCAGAGCGGAGACCACATCCTGCAGATCGGGGACACGGACGTGCAGGGCATGGGCAGCGAGCAGGTGGCCCAGGTGTGCCAACGCGCCCGCTGTGCACACACGCACCCCTCGCTCGTCTTCCCGTTCGGAGTTCCGGTGCGGTGAAGGGCGATGCTGGTGCCCGCGCGTGTCCGTGCGTGCGGTATGCGCTGTTCCGCGCGTGTGATGCACGCGCCGCGTGCGTGTGTGTGTGTGTACACGCGTGCGTTTGTGTGTACACGCGTGCGTTTGTGTGTACACGCGTGCGTGTGTGTGTACATGCGTGCGTGCGAAGGTCCTGCGCCAGTGCGGCACGCACGTCAAGCTGGTGATCGCGCGCGGCCTGAGGGAGGCCGAGCGCCCGTCGCCGCCGTCGTCGCCGCCGCCGCCGCAGTCCCCTGGGGGGTTGTCGTCGTCGTCCTCCACCCGGTCGGCCTCGAGGGAGGAGGAGATCCCCTCGGTCGCCTCCCTGCACGCCCTCCGCTCGGAAGAGGTGCGACCGGTGAATCGCCGGAATGGCCGACCGCAAATTGCCGCCCGCGCAATTGCTCGGCACGCGCGTGTGTGTGTGTGCGCGCTTGTGTGTGCGCGCGTGTGTGTGTGTGCGTGTGTGTGTGTGCGTGTGTGTGTGCGTGTGTGTGCGTGTGTGTGTGTGTGTGTGCATGTGTGTGTGTGCGTGTGTGTGTGCGTGTGTGTGTGCGTGTGTGTGCGTGCGCTTGTGTGCGCGTTTCGTGTCGACTCGGCCTCGAATGAGCGCCGGGGTGCGGTGTGGTAAAACATCGCCGCCGTGGAGGCAGTGGCGGCCCGGGCGTGGCGCTGGCCGCCCGCCCCCTCGTGTGCCGCTGCTGCTGCTGCTCTAACAGCACTTGTCCCCACCGACGGTCTTGGTGAAGGCTACACGGGGGGGGGCAGGGGGGACCTTTGTCTTTGCGTGCCCACGGTCGTGACCGCCAGCGGCACGTCGGATTTCTCAACAGACGCGCGTTGTAAGCGTTTAGAAAGCGTTCCGCTCTCGCGCGATCAGCGCTGCGTGCGCGCGCAGCTCGTTAGCCGCGTGATTTGCGCCCCGGCGACAGATGCCGCCGCGTGATGAGCTCGGAGATCGGCGTTGGCTCCCCCCCCCCCGCGAGACGACTTCAAAAATCTGGTGCCGCAGATGCCACCGGGACTGGGAATTCGGCAGACGCGCGATAACGAGCCCTTGCCACCGCAACCCCCTCCCCGTGCCCTTCCCCACCGCCCCCCCATCCTTGGCAGCTGTTAACGCCAACAGCAGCAGCAGCAGCAGCAACGACTCAAAAGGAAGGGAAAAAAAAACGATGAAAAAAATCCGGCACAAAATTTTGCACCGGGGGGGGGGAGGGCGAGGTGCCTGTTTGCCCGGCGCGTCGGCGCCAGCAGGCCGGGCGCCAGCCTTGCGCGCCGGCCAGCCGTGGTGAGCCGTTGCAAATTTGCACCGTCTCATCGACCTGAATTAATTAATTTGTCCCGACGAAGTAGCTTTGGATTTCTTGAGTAACAAAAAAAACTTAAAAATATCTGACATTTATCAAAGTGACGTTGGCGCCCGTGAATCTGAGCTTGTGAATTCGACAAATTATCCGCCGCCGCCGCCACCGCCGCTGCGTTGGGGCAGTGGTGCACGAGCACAACCAACAACAACAACAACACAAACCTGCCCAACGTCGTCTCTGTGTCAACAACAACAACAATGCCGTGTGTGTGTGTGTGTCACGCTCGCTAACAGCACTTGCCCCAGCAGTCTGGTAAGGCTATAAGAGGGGGATCTTTGTCTTTGTATCAGTGTGTCAGCACGTGCGTGGAGCGGTGGCGCAGCGGTTAGCGCGCCGCGCTACGAACCCGACGACCCCGAAGTTCGATTCCCGCTCACGGCCACCACCAACGTCGGTGACGATTATCTGAACCGGTCCTGGGCCTCCGCCACTAGGTCAACTCAGCCTCAAATGAGTAACCTGGTGCGGTGTGTAGCAAACATCGCCACTGGGGAGACAAAAGCGGCCGGGCGTGGTGCTTGCCACTCGCCCCTTCGTGTGCGGTGCAGGTTCGTCATAGGTGCTGCTCGCTAACAACACTTGCCCCATAGGCGATACTCGCTTGTTGAAGGCTATTTGGGGGACCTTTGTCTGTGCCAGCAGGGCGAAGGGGTGGGTGGCGTCGAGGCCTACGAGGTGGAGCTCACGAAGGACACGCAGGGGCTGGGCATTACCATCGCTGGCTACGTTGGCGATAAGAACTCTGGTAACGTCTCGCCATCAGCTTGTCTATGGGTCTCTGTGTTGCGTCGATAGTTTATGTGTGAGTCTGCGGGTCTCTGTGTGAGTCTGTGGGTCTCTGTGTGAGTCTCTGGGTCTCTGTGTGAGTCTATGGGTGTCTGTGTAAGTCTATGGGTCCCTGTGTGAGTCAATGGGTGTCTGTGTAAGTTTATGGGTCTCTGTGTGAGTCTATGGGTCTCTGTGTGAGTTTATGGGTCTCTGTGTGAGTCTATGGGTGTCTGTGTGAGTTTTTGGGTCTCTGTGTGAGTCTATAGATTTCTCTGTGAGTCTGTGGTCTCTTTGTGAGTCTATGAGTGTCTGTGTAAGTCTATGAGTCTCTATGCGAGTCTATGGGTCTCTGTGTGAGTCTATGGGCAGTAAGATATTGGATCTTGACCAGGCTACTCCTGAAGTCGGCCTCTGGCTCACACGCCGGCCTAGGCTATAAAAAAAACCTCCACCGGTGGAGGGGGGTGGGGGGCTGGGTGGGGGAGGCCTTCATCCAGCTTTTGATTGATCGTGACGACGACGATGTGGTTCAACTCCTCGCCCGCAAAATTTCGAAGTGTAGAGCGTGTAGCCTGCGTGGCCGCGCAGGGTTGACGCTGCGTTGTTGCCGTGCGCGGTTGTTTTGCGGTTGGCCGCCGAGCAGAGCTGTCGGGAATCTTCGTGAAGAGCATCACCCCGGGCAGCGCCGCGGAGCACGACGGCCGCATCTGGGCCGGGGACCAGATCATCGCCGTGAGGCTCGCGCGGCACGCACGCACGCTTGCACAATCACGCGTTCGCACACACACTCATATTCTCACGTACTCGCGCTCGCACGCACACACGCACTCGCACGCACTCGCACGCGTGCATTCACACACACGCTCATACACTCACGTACTCGCACACGCACGCGCACACGCACTCACGCGTACACGCACCTTGCACACACTGACACGCACACGGCGCACGTACGTACACACACATACACACGACACACGGTTCAGATTAACGTCACTGGTGTTTGGTGACCGTGAGCGGGAATCGAACTCGGGCCATAACCGATGCACTACCGCTCCCCACCACACACGCACGCACACACACGCACACACACACACGTACACACACACACACACGCGCACACATGCGCACACGCACACACACGCGCGCCAGGTGGACGAGACGGACCTGCAGGGCTTCACCAACCAGCAGGCGGTGGAGGTGCTGCGCCGCACCGGCAGGACGGTGCGCCTCACGCTCGCCCGCCGGGAGCCGCGGCACGGCGCGGCCGCCGGCGGGCGCCGCTCCTCCCGGCACAGCCCCGGCTCGGGGTCGAGCGAGGGCGGCGACGACGACGACGGTGACGACGGTGACGAGGTGGAGGAAGAGGGGCGACGGCGCTCAACCTCTCCCGGCGGCCGGCGCGGGCTCGGCGGCGGTGGCGGCAAGCGAGAGAAGATCTGGAGCGCCGACGCGGAGACGGACGCCCCCAGCGTCACCGTCACCATCTCGCCCTCCAGGCCCGGTGAGACGTTGGGTGCGCTACGGTGGGCTCGGAGATGTTAACTACATCGCCTGGTGTGCAGGAGGTCGTGGGTTCGATCCTGACCCTGACGACGCCTGCTGTATATTTTAAGTCTGAGTGTCTCTCTCTCTCTCATCATCACGGTGGCTAGGAGATGTTAACTGCCTCCCCTGGTATACAGGAGGTCGTGGGTTTAATCTTGACCCCGACGATGCCTGCTGCTGTGTATTTGGAGTTTGCGTGTCTCTCTCGCTCTCCCCGTGGTGGTCACGTGGATTTTTTTCTCCGGGGTCCTCCGGTTTTTCCCCTCCACATTTCGAATCAACGGTCATGTGCTTAGAGTTATTTGGCTGCTGCTGTGAATTTCCACGAGATGATGATGATGGTAAGCCGCCACTTTCGTTGAGCTATCGTTTGTGATAGCCAGGTCGCTCCTGGAAAAATATCTACAATATAGCTCAGTGAGCCTTACACCTGGTGAAATAAAAATAGTTTAGTTCAGTGGTGGTGGCGACGAGCGGTTGCCGGGTCGCAACAAACGTCGGGCGGCCTCCACCGTGCACGCACCACCATCTCTGCCGGGAGATGGCCGGCTAATTATCGTCTTTCTTTTATTACCTTATACAGATTTACAAACACTAATTGTGTTTTCCCAATCGTGGTTGTTTTCACTTATTTTTAATCGGCCAAAATCTTTGACCGTGATGCCCGCGCCGGGCGGCACGTCGGTATTAACCAGGACGGCCGCTGGGCTGAAACCGCTCGGGTCGCGTCAAGCCCCGAATCGTTTTGCCGCCGGATCTGTTTCATCATCTTCGTCGTCGTCATCGTTGCCGAGGAGGAGGCGGTGGTGGCGGCGCTAGGCGGCCACGCGGCGGCGGGCGGAACGTTACGGACACACGAGCGACGAGCGAGCGACGAGCGATCGACGAGCGATCGACGAGCGATCGACGAGCGATCGACGAGCGGGCATGCGCGGGCGTTGTGTTGGCGCGCGTAGGCGGTGTGTGGGGCGGCGCGAGGCGCACCAGCGGCGGTGGCGGTACCACGCTGAGCGCTGCCGGCATGGACAACGATGAGGAGGAGGTGGACGATGCTCGTGGGCGGGAGGCCGAGCGGCGTCGCTTCCTCCCCGGTTAGCTCGCCCGGCCCCCCACCCCCCACCCCCCCCACCCACCCGCCTTGACGGCCACCAACGGGAAGGGGAGTTTGACAACAGCGATCCACCAACCCTCCCGCTGCTGCTGCTGCTGCCTCCATAGCGCCGGGTTACAGGGCAGCCACCGCAGCCGCCGCCGCCACCCGGTTCCGTCCCGTGTTGCGCTGTTTTGTTCGGCGTAGGGGAGGCGGCGTGAGGCCCGCGGCGTTTGTTGACGTTGGCCGTGCCGATTGTCGTCGGCGTGGCGCCAACTCGCGAGCTCTCTCCCCATCCCCTGTATATTTGGAGTTTGCATCTCTCATCATCATCATCATAACGGTGGCTAGCAGATGTTAACTATCTCGCCTGGTATGCAGGAGGTCGTGCGTTCGATCCCAACCCTGAGGATGCCTGGATTTTGCGTGTCTCTTTCTGCCCGTGGCGGTCGCGTGGATTTTCCCTCTGGATCCTGCAGTTTTTCCGCCTCCACGTTTAAAATGGACGTGCGAGTATTTTGGCTGCTGTGCATTTTCACGCGATGAGACACCGTAGAGCTGTCGTGCGTGATGGCCAGGTCGCTTCTCAAATAGAGCTGCATAGCTCAGTGGGCCTTACCTGGTAGAATAATCTAAATCGTTTACAGTCTTAGTTTACCTGCTCCGTCGCACGCACGCCGATTCGTAGCTCGTGGTGCCCACGCCGCTATTTAAATCATCACGAGCTTGTGTGCCCGTCCAAGGACGGGTCTATATCGCAGTAAATCTGAAGTATTCAATAGAAAAATTGTTCAGCTCATGATTATCAATGAGGGGGGGGGGGGGTGCCTCACTTCATCCGTTCATGATTATTAATTTGGGGGGTGCTCCATGGTGAGTGACGTCACCCGCTCATGATTATTAATGACGGTGGGGGGGGGGGGTGGGCCTCATGTGGAGTGACGTCACGCGCGGGACGCGCACACATCCTTGGCTTATTATATTAGTAATCATCGAGATTGACCAACTCACTTCTTTAGGCCTGCTTTTTGTGTGTTTAGTTTGTTGTCCTTCCGCCCCCGTCCCTCCGATGAGCAAGTTTGGCTACGTACGGTGCGAAAGAAATTCAACGTGCACACAAACTCCTCATCACCCTCCTCGTCTCGCGCAGGAATCAAGGCCTCCACCGAGGACGACGACGTCGTCAGGGCCAGCTGGCAGAACATCCTCGGAGCGGGGAAAGAAGTGGTGGTGCGTCGCCCAACCGCGCACTCCCGTCGCCGCCCGTCGTCGGGGACGGGCACGCGCCCACCCCCATTGGCGCCGTTAGAAGTTCCAGACGGACGTGAAGCGTTCGCGTCGTCGTTCGTAACCCCCCCCCCACCCTCCTTCTCCCTCCGCGTCGCCGTCCAGGTGTCGCGCGTGTTCAAGACGAGCGAGCGCAGTGGCCTGGGCATCAGCCTCGAGGGCTCCCTGGGGCACCACCACATCCGCTCCATCCTGCCCGAGGGGCCCGTGGGGCGCAGCGGCCTGCTGCTCAGCGGGGACGAGCTGCTGGAGGTCGGGGCCCCCCCCACACACCCACCGCACTCACCCACCCCACCCCAGCCACCTCACCCACCCACCGCACTCACCCGCCCCACCCCAGCCCACGCACCCCACCCCACCCCAGCCATCTGACCCACCCACCCCACCCACCCACCCCCAGCCATCTGACCCACCCCTCCACCACCCCACCCACCCCACCCATGCCACCAAATCCCACCCACCCCACCCCAGACATCTGACCCACCCCCCCACCACACCACCCACCCCACCCACCACACCTACCCCACCTAATTCCACCCACCCCACCCCAGACATCTGACCCACCCCCCCACCACACCACCCACCCCACCCACCCCACCTAATCCCACCCACCCCACCCCACCCACCCCACCCATGCCACCCACCCCACCCCAGCCATCCAATCCACCCACCCCACCCACCCCACCCATCCCACCCACCGCACCCACCCCACCCATCCTCCCCACCGACCCCACCCATCCACCCTACCCACCCAAGCCATCCGACCCACCCACCCCACCACCCCACATACCCCCCCACCCCTAACCACTCCACCCACCCCACCCCACCTACCATACCCATTACACCCACCCAACCCCACCCACCACACCCATAAACCCCCCCACCCACCCCACCTACACCCCGACCCCACCCCAGCCATCCGACCCACCGACCACCCCAACCCACCAACCCCACCATCCCACCCCACCCACCGACCCCAACCTACAGCCTCCCGCCCACTCCCTACCCACCCCTCTACCCCATACTGTCCCCTCTCCTGTAGCCACCCCCCCCCCTTAGTGAGAGTGAGGGAATGGAGGGGGAGAAGGAGAGAGGGAGGGGGGGGGACGGAGGGAAGAAGCGTGGGTGGGGGGGGCAGAGGGAAGGAAGTGCGAGGGAGGAGGGGAGCGAGCGAGGGAGGTCACGTGTGTTGACGGGGCCCCCCCTCTGGCCCCCCCCCCCAGGTGAACGGCACGCGCCTGCTGGGCCGTGCCCACCGCGAGGTGGTGGCCATCCTCAAGGAGCTGCCGCTCGCCGTCACCATGGTGTGCTCCCGGCACGCCCACGACTACGACGCCGGCGCCGGCGGGCAGAGCGCCTCGTCGCCCGGCCAGGTGAGAGCCGGGTCGGCACTCGCTCGCTCTCTCTCTCTCTCTCGCCCCTGCCCATAGACTCAGCACTGCCCATAGACTCAACACTGCACCATAGACTCAGCACTGCACCATAGACTCAACACTGCCCATAGACTCAACACTGCCCATAGACTCAGCACTGCCCATAGACTCAACACTGCACCATAGACTCAGCACTGCACCATAGACTCAACACTGCCCATAGACTCAACACTGCCCATAGACTCAACACTGCCCCATAGACTCAACACTGCACCATAGACTCAGCACTGCACCATAGACTCAACACTGCCCATAGACTCAACACTGCCCATAGACTCAACACTGCCCATAGACTCAACACTGCACCATTGACTCAACACTGCCCATAGACTCAACACTGCCCATAGACTCAACACTGGACCATATACTCAACACTGCCCATAGACTCAACAATGCACCATAGACTCAACACTGCCCATAGACTCAACACTGCCCATAGACTCAACACTGCCCATAGACTCAACACTGCACCATTGACTCAACACTGCCTATAGACTCAACACTGGACCATATACTCAACACTGCCCATAGACTCAACAATGCACCATAGACTCAACACTGCCCATAGACTCAACACTGCCCATAGACTCAACACTGACCATAGACTCAACACTGCCCATAGACTCAACGCTGCTCATAGACTCAACACTGCCCATAGACTCAACACTGCACCATAGACTCAACACTGACCAAAGACTCAACACTGCACCATAGACTCAACACTGCTCATAGACTCAACACTGCACCATTGACTCAACACTGCCTATAGACTCAACACTGGACCATATACTCAACACTGCCCATAGACTCAACAATGCACCATAGACTCAACACTGACCAAAGACTCAACACTGCACCATAGACTCAACACTGCCCATAGACTCAACACTGCCCATAGACTCAACACTGCCCATAGACTCAACACTGCACCATTGACTCAACACTGCCTATAGACTCAACACTAGACCATATACTCAACACTGCCCATAGACTCAACAATGCACCATAGACTCAACACTGCCCATAGACTCAACACTGCCCATAGACTCAACACTGACCATAGACTCAACACTGCCCATAGACTCAACACTGCCCATAGACTCAACACTGCACCATAGACTCAACACTGACCAAAGACTCAACACTGCACCATAGACTCAACACTGCTCATAGACTCAACACTGCCCATAGACTCAACACTGCACCATAGACTCAACACTGACCAAAGACTCAACACTGCACCATAGACTCAACACTGCTCCATAGACTCAACACTGCCCATAGACTCAACACTGCCCATAGACTCAACATTGCATCATAGACTCAACACTGCCCATAGACTCAACACTGCCCATAGACTCAACACTGCCCATAGACTCAGGGCCGCATGGTTGGCTACGTACGGTGCGAAAGAAGTTTAACGCATGGTACACACATAACGCTGCGTTTCTGATTCCGGTCGCGTGGTGCGTCTCACGTCACTATCGTCGCCTGTGTGTCCGTGTTTTCGAGTCTACGTGTCTGCACGTGCGTCCGTGCGTGCGAGTCTACGAACGTTGGCAGCATCGACATCTTTGCGTGACCATGCGTGCGTGTTGTACCACACGTGCGCGTATGTACCGTATCCACGCGCGCGCGTGACAGACCGTGCGTGTGTGCGTGCCTGCGTGCGTGCGTGTGCCCGTCTCTCGGCAGCTCGGGTTGCCCGCCCCGCGGCTGCCACCTTTCGCGTGGGGAGGCAGCCAACAGAGTCTCGCCAGCTCTGACCACAGCCTGGGCCAGGTGAGAGCGGCACAGCCCTCGACGTGGGGCCCTCCCGTGGCGTCGTCGGCCCGGCGCGGCTTCGTGCGTCCGCAAATAGTTTATAGTTCTCTCGGTTAGTTTTAGAGATGTTTGTGGCTTGCCAGGCCGTGGTGGCGAGAGGGTTGGCGGGTCGCGACCGACGTCACGAGGCTTCCGCCACACGCGCCGGGAGGAGGGGCCGCACGATGGCCCCACGGCAAATGCGCCACGCCGGCTAATTATCGTCTGTGCCTTATTACGTCATGTATAGATTTGGAAGGCGCTGCTATGTAGGTTATAACATTGTACGCAAGATGACAGTGGTTGAGACGGGGTTGTTATTAATGGCGGTGGTGTAGTCATGGTACGTACTATGGACTTCGGGTTCGGCGATGGATCGTCAACGCTGAGCAGCACCAGCACAGCTTCTCTTGCCCATCGTGGGGTGAGGTGTTAAACTAATTTAATCTATTTTTTTATTAATCAGGTAAGGTCCACTAAGCTACATAGCTCTTTTTCGTAAGCGACCTGGCTGTCACAAACGATAGCTCTACGTCCTCATTGCGTGGAATGTACAGCAGCCAAATAATCTTAAACGCACATGGATTCTCAATGTGGATAAAAATCCACACAGAGAGAGAGGGAGACACGCAACTCCAAATATACAGCAGGCGTCAGCATCAAATCCACGACTTCCTGCATACCAGGCGAGGTTGTTAACATCTCCCGGCCACCATGATGATGATGAGAGAGAGACGCAAACTCCAAATATGCAGTTTAACACGTAGGCTTTCGCGACCAATATCATCCATAATAGAGGTTTGGGTTAGATCGTGTATACAACAGGCGTCGGGGTCGGGATTAAATCCACGACTCCCTGCATACCGGGCGAGGTCGTTAACATCTCCTAGCCACCGTGGCGCCCTTAGTGACCGCGACCTTCGCCCCCCACCGCCCCCGCCCCCCACGCAGATGTGGTCCGGGGGTAGCCCCCCCGCGTCTCCAGATGGCGCTCTCGCGGCCGGCAGGCCCAAGGCTCCGGCCGCGACGAACCTCGGACCCCAGAGTGGCGTCTCCTCCTCCTCCTCGTCTCCCGCGGCGTCGCGGACGGAGACGGAGCGAGCGCCGTGGAGCCCGGACGACGGCGGCGCCGGAGTCGTTCTCGGGGGACCCCGGAGCGCCGGGCCGGTGGGGGGGGGGCGCGACGGGGACAGAGGCCGAGGAGGGGGAGGGGGGGGTGGCGGCGGTTGCCGGAGGGCAGCAGCCCATGTGGGACTCGGAGGTGCAGTGGATCGAGCTGGAGAAGGGCAGCCAGGGGCTGGGGTTCAGCATCCTGGACTACCAGGTGAGTGAGAGGCCGAGGGACGATCCCGGGAGGCTCCCCAGTCGCAGCCGTCGTCGTCAGCAACATTGTCGTCGTCGTCACCATCATCATCATCCCCGTCGTCATCATCGTCACCATCATCATTACCGTCGTCATCGTCGTCACCATCATCATTACCGTCGTCATCATCATCGTCATCATCATCATTACCATCATCATCATCGTCACCATCATCATCATTACTGTCGTCATCGTCGTCACCATCATCATTACCATCGTCATCATCATCGTCACCATCATCATCATTACCATTGTCATCATCGTCACCATCATCATCATTACTGTCGTCATCATCGTCACCATCATCATCATTACCATCGTCATCATCATCGTCACGATCATCCTCGTCAGCAGCCATGGTCGTCCCTTCCAGCCCCTCCCATCACGGCCGCCCCCCCCCCCCACCATGGCCGCCCTCATGGCTGTCCCCACGGCCGCACCCACGGCTGCCCCCCACGGCTGCCCCCCCCCCACCACGGCTGCCCCCCCTCCCCCCACCACGGCCACCCCCCAATGGCCGCCCCACCACGGCCACCCCCGCAGCCGCCCCCACTGCCACCGCCTGCCGGTGCCGTGTGTTGCCGGCAGGACCCGTGGGACGCGGACCGCAGCGTGGTGCTTATCCGCTCGCTAGTGCCGGGCGGCGCCGCCGAGCGGGACGGTCGCCTGCTGCCCGGCGACCGCCTGGCGTTCGTCAATGAGCGCGACCTCACCGGCGCCGGCCTGGAGGAGGCCGTCGCGGCCCTCAAGGGGGCACCGGCGGGCACCGTTCGCATCGGCGTGGCCAAGCCCCTGCCGGTGAGAAGGGGGAGGGAGGGAAGTGGGAAGGGAGGGAGGCGGGGAGGGGAGGGGAGGGAGGATACTCCATTGGCTGTGCTAGGCCCAAGCATACCAAGCAAAGGCATAGGGCCCCAAGCAGCTGAAGGAGATCCGATATTAAAGCGAAAGAAGCTCAAACATTCCGTACGCACACACACACACAAGCCCTGTGCAACCCCCTCGCTCGTTTCATTCCGAACGATTCCCCACCGTCGCTCTAACACCCCCCCACCTCCCCCGCCCCACCTCTTCGCTCGTTAAACCTAACGGGGCGCTCCCTCTGTGTTTTCCCCCCTCCCGACCCTCGTCCCTGTCTAACCGACTAACCGCACCGCGGCCGCCGGCGACGTCGTCGTCGCGCGGGCAGCCCGACCCGGCGCCGGGCTCCTCGGGCCGTCACGCCGGCCGCGACGCTGCGGCCGTCACCAGGGAGACGCAGCTCCCCGGCGCCGCCGCCCCCGTCGCTAGGGCGGCCGTCGCCACGGCGACCCCGTACCGCACGCGGGGGTTCCAGCTGCCGCCGCGCGCGCCGCGCGTGAGCTCGCCCCTCTTCCACGCCGAGCTGGCGCTGGTCTGTGTGCGACGCGCTCGTGTGCGCGCGTGTCGCCCCCCGGTCGCGTGCCCGTAGTTGCGTGTCGGCGTGTGCCAGCGCTT
>NC_083802.1:1221303-1228408 GCF_015708825.2 Lethenteron reissneri
GTCCAGCCTCGGTGAGCTGCAGCCGTGGATGCTCGGCCCACTGCTGGCTGAATGCCTCTCCGCTTGCCCTTAGTCTGCGTGTCCTTGAGTGCAGGGCGCGTGCAGAGGAAACAAGAAGATGCTCGGGGTAGTCGGCACTTTGCTTCGTTCATCATTTAGTTTTTTTTCAATGCTTTGCTTTATGTGCCCCCCCCCACCTCCCTTTTCAAATGAAAGATTTCACAAAAGATGTCACGCTCTGCTCTCCTCCTTCTTACCCCTTCCCTCTCTCTCTACCCCCTCTCTCCCTACTCCATGTGTATGGTCCCCCTGTGTTATATGTAATATTTGTAAAAAAAAAAAAATTTACTACGACAATTGCTGCATCTGCACACACGCACTCACACACTCACACACACACATACGCACGCACGCACTGACGCACTCACACACACACGCACTCACGCGCGCACTCACGCACACATTCACACACGCACTCACGCACACACTCTCACACTCACACACGCACTCACGCTGTTGCCGGCGGCACTGCTGCAGGCATGACGGTGACGGCGGACCCGGAGGGCGCCGGCATGATGGTGCGCAGCGTGATGCACGGCGGGGCGATGGGGCGCGACGGGCGCGTCACGCCAGGCGACGTGCTGGTGGCCGTGAGCGGGGAGCGCGCCGCCGGCCTTGGCAGCGCGCAGGCTCGGGCCCTGCTGCGCAAGCACTCGCTCATCGGGGCGCAGATCGAGTGAGTGAGCGGGCGGGCGGGTGAGCAGGCGGGCGGGTGAGCGGCGCACGGGCGACTGCATTTAACGACAAAAAGATCCCCGTTCTTTTAGGGCGGTGCTCTTGACGAGCGTGTGCCCGCTTCTCGTTACGTCTTCTACGCTCCGCTTAACTGCTTTTCGCCCTCTGCGTGCGTGTGAGTGCGTGTGAGTGCGTGCGTGCCAGTGCGTGTGTGCGTCGCTACGCAGTAGCACACGTGCGGCAACTCTCCCTCCCACGTGGCGACCGTTGCCTGTTAACCCGGCGGCGACCGTTGCCTGTTAACCCGGCGGCGACCGTTGCCTGTTAACCCGGCGGCGACCGTTGCCTGTTAACCCGGCGGCGACTGTTGCCCGCAATGCCGATGTTCTTGCCGTGCCGCTCACTGTCGCTCCCCTTCCGCCGCCGCCGCCCTCTCCCCTCTCCCCGTGGCCCAGGTGTGATGGGCCCTCCGTGGGGCCCAGGGAGGCCCCTTCCCTAGAGTGAGTCCCCCCCCCCCCCCACCTCCTTCTCGTCCCCCTCCCCCTCTGCCCCTTTACCCCCCCCCCATCATCTGCGCTGCCCCCCTCCCCAAGCCTTTGATTAGTTACCAACAATAACAACAACAATAACGTCAACAATAACGTCACCGACCGCGTTTTATACTGCGCCCGTAAAGTAACACGACACTTAAACGTCCCGTGTTGGCGGGTTGGGGGGGGGGGGTCCCCGTTTTATCGACCTGTGGAGGGATGATGATGATGGTGATCATGATGATGGTGAAAACAACGATCGTTTTCATTTTTGAGTCAATCAAAACGACTAATCGACTAACTAACCGTGGAGCGAGAGAGCGGGCAGGCGTGTCACGTGACCCACCCGATCCCGACCCCTGACGACGCCTGCTGCTGCTGCTGTATATTTGGAGTTTGGTGGTGGGATGGATATTTCTTCTCTCTCCGGGTCCTCTGGTTTTCCCTCTTCCACATTTAGAATCGACATCACGCATTCAGAGTATTTAGCTGCTGTGTTTCACGTGGTGTATTCACGGCGCCGTTTCGCCCCACGCCACGTACAACGACTTCTCTTCTCGTGTCCACGCCGCAGCCTGCTCGCTCCCCCGCCCCCCGCCCCCCGCCCCCCCCCCCACCCCACTAACCCCGGCGTCGTGTCGACCGCTGCCGGGCCTCCGCATGCGCCCCGAGCGGCTGGCGCCGGCGCCGCGCTTGCACGGCTCTCACTCTGCCGGAAGCGCCGCCGCCGCCACCACCCACTACCACCCCCACCGCTACCGCTACCACCATCGCTACAACCACTACCACCACTACCACCGCAACCACTACCGCCGTTATCACCACCGCTACTGCCACCGCGACCACCACCACGACCACCGCCAACACTACCACCGCTACCACCATCACTGCTACCACCACCATGACCACCACTACCACCATCACCGCTACCACCACCACGACCACCACTACCACCATCACCGCTACCACCACCACGACCACCACTACTACCGCTTCCACCACCACCGCTACACCATCACTGCTATCACCACCACAACCACCGCCACCACTACCACCGCTGCCACCACCACGACCACCACTACCACCGCTATCACTACCACCGCTCCACCACCACCGCTACCACCACCACCACCGCTACCACCATCACCGCTACCACCACCGCTACCACCACCACCGCTACCACCATCACTACTACCACTGCTACCACCACCACCGCTACCACCACCACCGCTACCACCACCGCTACCACCACTACCACCGCTACCACCACCACCACTACCACCACCACCGCTACCACCACCACCACCGCTACCACCACCGCTACCACCATCACTACTACCTGCCCGACGCCCATCTCACTAACACGGCTCGTTGTGTCCTCGCCGTGCCGTCGACGAGCTGCGCGCTGGCGCGAGGATTTGCACTAGCGGGGGTGCCACGCAGCAGCCTGGTAAAGGAGCTGATGGTGCTGCTGATGATGCTGTTGGTGCTGCTGATGCTGCTGATGCTGGTGGTGCTGCTGATGATGCTGGTGCTGGTGGTGCTGCTGATGATGCTGCTGATGCTGGTAGTGCTGCTGATGATGCTGCTGATGCTGCTAGTGCTGGTGGTGCTGCTGATGATGCTGCTGATGCTGATGGTGCTGGTGTTGCTGATGCTGGTGGTGCTGATGGTGCTGGTGTTGCTGATGCTGCTATTGCTGCTGCTGATGGTGGTGCTGCTGATGCTGGTGGTGCTGGTGGTGCTGATGCTGACCCTGCTGGTCTAACGGCAACGTGGGGCGTTTTGTTTGCGGCCGTGCCGCCGTGTCGCTTGTGCCCGGTTTGGCGCCGGCCGTGCAGGCTCACGTTCGTGAGTGCGGGCGACCTGGAGGAGTACCGGGAGAGTCGGCGCGCGCACGCTGGCGCCGCGGCAAGCAGGTGACACGGCTGCCGCTACCTCGTCGTCGTCGCCACCGTCATCATCGTCATCATCGTCATCATCAGTCGTCATCGTCGTCATCGTCGTCATCGTCATCATCGTCGTCATCATCACCGTCATCGTCACCATCATCATCAGCATTGTCATCATCGTCATCATCATCGTCATCATCGTCGTCATCGTCATTATCATCACCGTCATAGTCACCGTCATCATCGTCGTCGTCATCATCGTCACCGTCATCATCATCGTCATCACCGTCATCACCATCATACCTACTATAATCACCCAGGAATGTCTGTCCTTAACGCCCGTGACGTCACTCAATCATTAACAGGTGACGTCCCTCCAAATGGATACCCCCCCCCCCCCCCCATTAATAATAACTAGCGGCTGACGTCACACGCATTTATGCAATGAATATCACGTGGCGGTTTGCTGTTCGCTTGCGAGTTTCAGATTTACTGCAATACACCCGTCCTTGGATGGGCAAAGGCGAGTCATTGTCATCGTCATCATCATTGTCATCTTTGTCGTCATCATCATTGTCTATCGTCGTGACCATCATCATCGTCATCGTCCATACCATCAGCTGCTGGCGCTGCTACCGCTGGTGGTGGTGGTGCTGCTGGTGGTGTAGCGGTTAGCGCTACGCTGCGCTACGAACCCGGCGGCCCGAGTTCGATTCCCGCTCGCGACCAACATTATCTGAACCGGTCATGGGCCTCTCCTAGATCGACTCAGCCTCAAATGAGCACCCGGTGCGGTGCGTAAACATCGCCACCGGGAAGACAAAGGCGGCCGGGCGTGGTGCTGGCCACCCGCCCCCTCGTGTGCCACGGTGCCGGCCTTCGTAGGTGCAGCTCGCTTAGCAGCACTTGCCCCGACGGTCCGTCACAGGCTACGCGGGGGACCTTTGTCTTTGTGTGCGTGTGGCGGGAACAGAGAAGCCGGATCTGCCGGAGCGAGAAGCGGGCGAGGGGGAGGAGAGCGACGAGCGGGGACCCTCGCAGGTTCACTGGGGGCCCCCCCGCCGGTAGGATCCCCCCCCCCCACTGTCCCCCCCCACCAATAAAGACCCCTCCTTCCCCCCACCAATAAGGACCCATCGCCCCCCCCCCCCCTGCCGGTAAGGACCTCCTCCCCCACCCCCCAACAATGTGACTATGGAATATCATCGAGTCCATGGGCACGGTCTGTTTAGGCAACACGGGGGGGATCTTTGTCTGCATCCACGTGCGCTCACGTGCACGTGCGTTCACGTCCACGTGCGTGCGCGTGAGCAGGGTGCTGGTGGACCGCGACCCCGGCGGGCGCTCGCTGGGCATCAGCATTGTGGCGGGCGAGGGATGGGGGCGCGCCTGACGCCGGGCGAGGTGCTGCGGGGGATCTTCATCAAGCACGTGCTGCAGGACAGCTCCGCGTCGCGCCTCGGGGGCTCAAGGAGGGCGACCGCATCCTGGAGGTGCGGCGGGCGTTCACGGTGATGGTCGCGTGGGTGACGGCGTGGGTGACGGCGTGTGTGACGGTGCGGGTGGTGGTGTGGTTGACGCGTGGGTGACGCCCGTGGGTGACGTGTGGTGACCGGTGTGGGTGACGGCGTGGGTGGACGGTGCGGGTGTGTGGGGTGGGTGACCGGCGTGGGTGACGGTGCGGGTGGTGGGGTGGGTGACGCGTGGGGGACGGTGCGGGTGGGGGGTGGGGACGGCGTGGGTGACGGTGCGGGTGGTGGGGGGGTGACGCGTAGGGTTCGACGGTGCGGGTGGTGGGGTGGGGTGACGGCGGGGGTGACGGGGCGGGTGGTGGGGTGGGTGACGCGTGGGTGACGGTGCGGGTGGTGGGGCCTGGGTGACTGGTGGGTGACGGTGCGGTGGTGGGGTGGGGTGACAGCGTGGGTGGACGGTGCGGGTGGTGGTGGGGACGGTGGGTGGGTGGGTGACGGTGCGGGTGGTGGGTGGGTGACGCGTGGGTGACGGTGCGGGTGGTGGGGTGGGTGACGCGTGGGTGACGGTGGGTGGTGGGGTGGGTGACGCGTGGGTGACGGTGCGGGTGGTGGGGTGGGTGACGCGTGGGTGACGGTGCGGGTGGTGGGGTGGGTGATGGCGTGGGTGACGGTGCGGGTGGTGGGGTGGGTGATGGCGTGGGTGACGGTGCGGGTGGGGGGTGGGTGACGCGTGGGTGACGGTGCGGGTGGTGGGGTGGGTGACGCGTGGGTGACGGGGTGGGTGATGCGTGGGTGACAGTGTGCGTGACGGGTGGGTGATGCGTGGGTGATGGTGTGGGTGGTGCGTGGGTTATGCGTGGGTGACGGTATGGGTGGTGCGTGGGTGACGGTGTGGATGGTGCGTGGGTGACGGGTGCGTGGATGACGGTGTGGGTGGTGGTGTGGGTGACGGTGTGGGTGACAGTGTGGGTAGTGCGTGGGTGACGGTATGGGTGGTGCGTGGGTGACGGTGTGGATGGTGCGTGGGTGACGGTGTGGGTTGCGTGGATGACGGTGTGGGGTGGTGGTGTGTGTGACGGGTGGGTGGTGCGTGGGTGACCAGTGTGGGTGACGGTGTGGATGACGGTGTGTGTGACGGTGTGGATGGTGCGTGGATGACGGTGTGGTGTGACGGTGTGGATGGACGGTGTGGTGTGACGGTGTGGATGGTGCTGGATGACGGTGTGGGTGAGGTGGTGGATGACGGTGTGGTGTGACGGGTGGGTGGTGCGTGGATGACAGTGTGGGTGACGGTGTGGATGACGGTGTGTGTGACGGTGTGGATGGTGCGTGGATGACAGTGTGGGTGACGGTGTGGATGACGGTGTGGGTGGTGGTGTGGATGACGGTGTGTGTGACTGTGTGGGTGACGGCGTTGACTGTGTGGGTGACGGTGGATGACGGTGTGTGTGACTGTGGGTGACGGTGTGGATGACGGTGTGTGTGACTGTGTGGGTGACGCGTGGATGACGGTGTGTGTGACTGTGTGGGTGACGGTGTGGATGACGGCGTGTGTGACGGTGTGGATGGTGCGTGGGTGACGGTGTGGGTGGTGGTGTGGGTGACGGTGTGGGTGACGCGTGGGTGACGGCGTGTGTGACTGTGTGGGTGACGGTGTGGATGACGGTGTGTGACGGTGTGGATGGTGCGTGGGTGACGGTGTGGGTGTGTGTGGGTGACGGTGTGGGTGACGCGTGGGGACGGCGTGTGTGACTGTGTGGGTGACGGTGTGGATGACGGTGTGTGTGACTGTGTGGGTGGTGCGTGGGTGACGCGAGGCAGGTGGGTGGTGAGGACCTCCGTGACGCCAGCCACGAGCGGGCGGTGGACGCCATCCGGCGAGCGGTGCACCCCGTCGAGTTCGTGGTGCAGAGCCTCGTGCCCAGAGCCCAGGTGAGGGCCCCCCCCTCCCCCACACACACAAAGACAAAGATCCCCCGTGTAGCCTTGACAGAGTGTTGGGGCAAGTGCTGTTAGCGAGCACCTATGAAGGCCGGAACGGCACGCGAGGGGGTGAGGTGGTCAGAACCGCACCCGGCCGCCTTTGTCTCCCCAGTGACGATGTTTAACACACCGCACCAGGTACTCATTTGAGGCTGAGTCGACCTAGGGGAGGCCCAGGACCGGTTCAAATAATGGTGTTGACCGTGAGTGGGAATCGAACCCGGGTCGCCAGGTTCATAGCGCAGCGCGCTAACCGCTCCACACACACACACGGTGACACAGACAAAGCTCCCCCGCGTAGCCTGTAACGGACTTGTCGGGGCAAGCGCCGTTAGCGAGCAGCGAGCGCCTACGAAGGCCGGCACTGTGACACGGGAGGGGGGGGGGGGGGTTTGTGGGTGGCCACCGCACGACACCTGGCCGCCTTTTTCCAGTCGTATGTCTGGGAGGGTTACGGACGCGGCATTGTCATCATGACTCCGTTAGAGCGTTC
>NC_083802.1:1228908-1293502 GCF_015708825.2 Lethenteron reissneri
CCTCACCACTCCTCCTCACCACTCCTCACCACTCCCCCTCACCACTCCTCACCACTCCTCACCACTTCTTCTCACCACTCCTCACTGCTCCTCACCGCTCCTCACCCCGCAACTCACATTAGTGTGGTTGGCTATGTCCTCTGGTTTTCCCCTCCACGTTTAGAATCAACGTCACGCGATTAGGATTTTTGGATGCTCTAAATGTCCACGTGATGAGAAGCCGCCACTTCGTTGAGCTATCATTGGTGGCCATGTTGCTTCTGAAAAAGAGCTCCTATATAGGGGCCGTCCATTGAGTAGGTACGCAAAAATCTGTCAAAACTTGACCCCTCCCCCCCTCCCTGTACACACGCGTACTTTTAACACCCGCCACCCCCCAATCCTATAGAACGGCCGATATCTAATCCGTGAAGAAACGATCAATGATTAATCATATTAACGTGTTTAAGCAAATAGATAATCCACCGCCGGACTATCGAACTCATTGAAGGCTAATGTAGACAACTTATTATCGAGGCTTCAGCCCTCCCCCCCCCCCCCCCCCTTTCCTATGCGTACAATGTCAGTACGCATTTAGGTGAACCTCACCCCTCACCCCCCTCCATGCGTACGTACTAAATGGATGGCCCCATACCTGAGCAGGGCCTTACCTGGTCCAATACATAAAATAGTAATGTCTTCTTGGTTCTTTCGGTAAGGTCACGTAGAAGGGAAGTAATAAAATAATAAATTAAAGTAATAAAATAATTCTCACGACGTTTCGGCCACAACGCAAGCAGCCGTCCTCACCTTTTTACACCCCCACCCCCAATCCTGAGGACGGCTGCTTGCGTTGTGGCCGAAACGTTGTGAGAATTATTTTATTGTTTTATTTTTTATTTTATTACTTCCCTTCTACGTGATGACTTTACCGAAAGAACCAAGAAGATGAATCCCTGCAGTCACGAAAGCTTTAAATCGAAAAAAAAATAGCAATGGTTACTCTTCTGTTCTTTCGGTGAAGTCACGTGGGTAGAAAACTAAAATAAAACGAGAAATAACAAAGCACGACGTTTCGATCGCAACACAAGCGGTCGTCCTCAGGCGGAACGAGTAATCATCCAGCAGTGGAGCTGCCCAACCAGCGCCGAGGTCGACCGCTTGTGTTGCGATCGAAACGTCGTGATTTGTTATTACTCGTTTTATTTTAGTTTTCTACCCACGGGACTTCACCGAAAGAACCGAAGGGTATGGGTTCCTGCAGTCACGAAAGCTTCAAATCAAGAGAGTAATGTAATAATAGAGGTTTTACCCCTTTTTTTGGCAACAAAACTGACACCTTTTTACAAGGAATCAGTTTGCATTAACCACAATACCTACGGTCAGAATGCAAACAAAAAACACACACTCTGATAATAAGTATGCATTTTCTTGGTTCTTTTCGGTAAAGTCACGTAGAATGGAAATAATAAAATATAAACAGACAGATCTGGTCTTCACCTGAGGACGGCTTGCTTGCATTGTGGCCGAAACGTCGTGAGAATAATTTTATAATGTTTAATTTTTATTATTTTATTATTTCCATTCTACGTGACTTTACCGAACAGAACCAAGAAATGAATCCCTGCAGTCACGAAAGCTTTAAATCGACAAAGTATGCATTGTCCTTGAACTTGATTGGTCCACACCAGAGGACAGCTTCTCTTAGAGCCGAGTCTCACAATACGGTGCTGGTGTGTGTCCCGTTACGGTGCAGACCGTGCCAGTCCCTGGAGAAGAACTTCGAGGACATCAAGCACACGACGCTGGGAGAGAGGGGTGCTGTGCGCGAGGCATCCAGGTACCGTCCAGCACACACCGCAGACAAAGCTCCCCCGTGTAGCCTGCACAGGCTGCTGGGACAAGTGCCGTCGGCGAGCGCCTGCGAAGGCCGGGACAGCGCAGCTAATAACGGGGCGGCATGGCCACGCTCGGCCGCCTTTGTCTCCCTTGCGCCGATGTTCACCCCATCCAGCACAGCCGCTCATTTAAGGCTGAGTCAACCTAGGGGGGAGGGCAGGACCAGTTTAGATTATCACCGGTCACCGCTGGGCGGGAGTTGAAGCCAGCCCGCCGGGTTCGCAGCGCAGTGCACATTTGCGCACGCACGCACGCACGCACACACGCACACAAGCACACACACACCATGGAATGTTACGATATCGTAGAGCGTCGAGGTCACGGCGAGGCTATGAGAGGGGGGGGGGTCACGAGGGTGAGGGTCGTCGCGGTGAGGACCCCTGACTCCGAGGGGGGGGGCTGCCCGTGCCGCCCGTGCCCAGGTGCCTCAAGTGTGTGGACGCGCCGTGCCAGAAGAGTTGCCCCACCCAGATCGACGTGAAGGCCTTCATCACCAGCATCGCCAACAAGGTGAGTTTCATCCTCACCGCCCTCACCGCCCTCACCATCCTCACCACCCTCACCACCCTCACCACCCTCACCTTCATCACCAGCATCGCCAACAAGGTGAGTCTCACCCTCACCACGCTCACCACCCTCACCACCCTCACCACCCTCACCACCCTCACCTTCATCACCACCCTCATGAACCTCACCACTCTCACCACCCTCACCATCCTCACCACTCTCACCACCCTCACCACCCTCACCACCCTCACGAACCTCACCACTCTCCCACCCTCACCATCCTCACCACTCTCACCACCCTCACCACCTCACCACCCTCACGAACCTCACACTCCTCACCACCCTCACCTTCATCACCACCCTCCACCACCCTCACCACCCTCACCACCCTCACCTTCATCACCACCCTCACCACCCTCGCCACCCTCACCACCCTCACCACCCTCACCACTCTCACCACCCTCACCACCCTCACCACTCTCACCACCCTCACCACCCTCACCACCCTCACCACCCTCACCACCCTCACCACCCTCACCACCCTCACCACCCTCACCACCCTCACCACTCTCACCACCCTCACCTCCCTCACCACCCTCACCACCCTCACCACCCTCACCACCCCAACCTCACCACCCTCAACCACCCTCACCACCCCTCACCACCTCACCACTCCTCACCAACCTACCTTCATCACACCACCCTCACCACCCTCACCAACCCTCACCACCCTCACCACCCTCACCACCTTCACCATCACCACCCTCACCACCCTCACCACCCTCACCACCCTCACCACTCTCACCACCCTCACCACCCTCACCACCCTCACCACCCTCTCATCACACCCTCACCACCCTCACCACCCCCACCACCCTCACCACCCTCGCCACCCTCACCACCCTCACCCACCCTCACCTTCATCACCACCCTCACCACCCTCACCACCCTCACCACCCTCACCTTCATCACCACCTCATGAACCTCACCACTCTCAACCACCCTCACCATCCTCACCACTCTCACCACCCTCACCACCCTCACCACCCTCACGAACCTCACCACTCCACCACCCTCACCTTCATCACCACCCTCACCACCCTCACCACCCTCACCACCCTCACCACTCTCACCACCCTCACCACCCTCACCACCCCTCACCTTCATCACCACCCCTCACCACCCTCCGCCACCCTCACCACCCTCACCACCCTCACCACCCTCACCACTCTCACCACCCTCACCCTCATCACCACCCTCACCACCCTCACCACCCTCACCACCCTCACCTTCATCACCACCCTCACCACCCTCACCACCCTCACCACCCTCACCACCCTCACCTTCCTCACCACCCTCACCACCCTCACCACCCTCGCCACCCTCACCACCCTCACCACCCTCACCTTCCTCACCACCCTCACCACCCTCACCACCCTCACCACCCTCACCACTCTCACCACCCTCACCACCCTCACCACCCTCACCACCCTCACCTTCATCACCACCCTCACCACCCTCACCACCCTCGCCACCCTCACCACCCTCACCACCCTCACCTTCATCACCACCCTCACCACCCTCACCACCCTCACTGTCATCACCCACCGCCTCACCACCCTCACCACCCTCACCACCCCTCACCACCCTCACCACCCTCACCTTCATCACCACCCTCATGAACCTCACCAGCTCTCACCACCCTCACCATCCTCACCACTCTCACCACCCTCACCACCCTACACCACCCCTCACCACCCTCACGAACCTCACCACTCTCACCACCCTCACCTTCATCACCACCCTCACCACCCTCACCACCTCACCACCCTCACCACCCTCACCACCCTCACCACCTCAACCAACCCTCGCCACCTCGCCACCCTCACCACCCTCACCACCCTCACCCTCATCACCACCCTCACCACCCTAACCCTCATCACCAACCCTCACCACCCTAACCCTCATCACCAACCCTCACCACCCTAACCCTCATCACCAACCCTCACCACCCTAACCCTCACCACCAACCCTCACCACCCTAACCCTCCTCACCACCCTCACCACCCTAACCCTCATCACCAACCCTCACCACCCTCACCACCCTCACCACCCTCACCTTCATCACCACCCTCACCACCTCACCACTCTCACCACCCTCACCTTCATCACCACCCTCACCACCCTCGCCACCCTCACCACCCTCACCTTCATCACCACCCTCACCACCCTCACCACCCACCACCCTCACCACCCTCACCACCTCACCACCCTCACCTTCATCACCACCCTCACCACCCTCACCACTCTCACCACCCTCACCTTCATCACCACCCTCACCACCCTCACCACCCTCACCACCCTCACCACCCTCACCACTCTCACCACCCTCACCACCCTCACCACCCTCACCACTCCACCACCCTCACCTCCCTCACCACCCTCACCACCCTCGCCACCCTCACCACCCTCACCACCCTCACCACCCTCACCACTCTCACCACCCTCACCTTCATCACCACCCTCACCACCCTCGCCACCCTCACCACCCTCACCTTCATCACCACCCTCACCACCCTCACCACCCTCACCACTCTCACCACCCTCACCTTCATCACCACCCTCACCACCCTCGCCACCCTCACCACCCTCACCTCATCACCACCTCACCACCCTCACCACCCTCACCACCCTCACCACCCTCACCTTCATCACCACCCTCACCACCCTCACCACCCTCACACACACCACCCTCACCACTCTCACCACCCTCACCACCCTCACCACCCTCACCACTCTCACCACCCTCACCACCCTCACCACCCTCACCACCCTCGCCACCCTCACCACCCTCACCACCCTCACCACCCTCACCACTCTCACCACCCTCACCTTCATCACCACCCCTCACCACCCTCACCACCCTCCCCCTCACCACCCTCACCACCCTCACCACCCTCACCACCCTCACCTTCATCACCACCCTCACCACCCTCACCACTCTCACCACCCTCACCTTCATCACCACCCTCACCACCCTCGCCACCCTCACCACCCTCACCTTCATCACCACCCTCACCACCCTCACCACCCGCACCACCCTCACCTTCATCACCACCCTCACCACCCTCACCACCCTCACCACCCTCACCTTCATCACCACCCTCACCACCCTCACCACCCTCACCACCCTCACCTTCATCCCACCCTCACCACCCTCACCACTCTCACCACCCTCACCTTCATCACCACCCTCACCACCCTCACCACCCTCACCACCCTCACCTTCATCACCACCCTCACCACCCTCGCCACCCTCACCACCCTCACCTTCATCACCACCCTCACCACCCTCCCACCCTCACCACCCTCACCTTCATCACCACCCTCACCACCCTCACCACCCTCACCACCCTCACCGAATCACCACCCTCACCACCCTCACCACCCTCACCACCCTCACCACCCTCACCTTCATCACCACCCTCACCACTCTCACCACCCTCACCTTCATCACCACCCTCACCACCCTCACCACCCACCTCATACCACCCTCACCATCTCCCTCACCTTCATCACCACCCTCACCACCCTCGCCACCCTCGCCACCCTCACCACCCTCACCTTCATCACCACCCTCACCACCCTCGCCACCCTCGCCACCCTCACCACCCTCACCACCCTCGCCACCCTCACCTTCATCACCACCCTCACCACCCTCACCACCCTCACCACTCTCACCACCCTCACCTTCATCACCACCCTCACCACCCTCGCCACCCTCACCACCCTCACCTTCATCACCACCCTCACCACCCTCACCTTCATCACCACCCTCACCACCCTCGCCACCCTCACCACCCTCACCACCCTCACCACCCTCACCACCCTCACCGCCCTTAACCTTCATCGCCAGTGCCCCCTCGTCACACGGCATCACAAACGTCTACCCCCCCCCCCTTAGGTGCGTGACGTCATTTATGGACGGCCCCCTAAGCCATTATTGACCTTGCGGCGTGACGTGGGGACAGCGGCCTTGACTTTGGGGGACGGCGGTGGGGGAGGAGGGCAGGGAGGGGTGGAGGGGGTGGGGGGGTGTGACGTCACGAGGGGCCGCAGGTGGGGGGGGGGGGGGACGTGGACAACCCGGAATGACCGGTCCAGAGCTCCACAACTCCACGTGGCTTTGAACTTTGGCCCCGGGAAAAGAGCTGGAGCATACAATCCCTTCACAGAGTGTACCCCAAATTATCCCCGCCCCCCTCCCCCGCCCCAAGTTATCAATGAGTGTTTACCCCGACCGTGGGGTGACCTTCACAGAGGGCATCCCAATGTACCCCTTCACAGAGGGCATCCCAATGTACCCCTTCACAGAGGGCATCCCAATGTACCCCTTCACAGAGGGCATCCACAATGTACTCCTTCACAGAGGGCATCCCAATATACCCCTTCACAGAGGGCATCCCAATGTACCCCTTCACAGAGGGCATCCCAATATACCCCTTCACAGAGGGCATCCAATGTACCCCTTCACAGAGGGCATCCCAGTGTCGATCGGTGCGCACCGGCATTGACTGCACTCACAAGAGTGCGCAAGAAGAAATGTTCTTACTTGCTTAGAGCGTGCCTCTTCACAGAGTGCACCCCAGTGTACCCCTTCACAGAGTGTCTCCCCATCATTTCCCGTGTCTCCTATAATTTCCCGTGTCTCCCGCGTCTCCCCCCGCGCGTCTCCTCACGTCTCCCCGTGTGTCTCCCCGTGTGTTTCCCCACGTCTCCCCGTGTGTCTCCCGTGTGTCTCCCTGTGTGTCTCCCCACGTCTCCCTGTGTGTTTCCCCGCGTCTCCCCCCACGCGTCTCCCTACGTCTCCCCGTGTGTCTCCCTGTGTGTCTCCCCACGCGTCTCCCCACGTGTCTCCCCACGTCTCCCTGTGCGTCTCCCCACGTCTCCCCGTGTGTCTCCCCGTGTGTCCCCGTGTGCCTCCCCGCCTCTCCCCGTGTGCCCCCCCCGCCCCCCGCTAGAACTACTATGGTGCGGCACGCGCCATCCTGTCGGAGAACCCGCTGGGGCTGTCGTGCGGCATGGTGTGCCCCACGTCCGACCTGTGCGTGGGGGGCTGCAACCTCTACGCCGCCGAGGAGGGGCCCATCAACATCGGGGGGCTCCAGCACTTCGCTACCGAGGTGCGCGCGCGGGGACGGGGGGGGGGGGTATGGGGGAGACGGGGGGATATGAAGGGTATATGAGGGGAGGGTGTATGGGGGACGTGGGGGGTAAGGGGGAGACGGGGCTACACGGGACATCGGGCAAGCAGGGGTAGGGAGACACGGGGATACCAGCGGGTTTGTTCATACACTCTGGGTGGGGGTCTTGGTGTGAATGTGTGTGTCTCTGTGTGTGACTCTGTGTGTGTGTGGGGAGCGGTAGCGTAGTGGTTAGCGCTACGAACCCGGCGACCCGAGTTCGATTCCCGCTCACGGCCACCAACACCGGTGACGATTATCTGAGCCGGTCATGGGCCTCCCCTAGGTCGACTCAGCCTCAAATGAGTACCTGGTGCGGTGCGTAGTAAACATTGCTACTGGGGAGACAAAGGCGGCCGGCCATGGTGCTGTCTACCCGCCCCCCTCGTGTGCCGTGCCGGCCTTCATAGGTGCTCGCTACAGCACTTGCCCCGAAAGTCTGTTGAGGCTTACACGGGGGATATTGTGTCTTCTGAGCACATGTGTGTGTGTGCGTCAGCCAGAGTTGCAGTTCCACGTCTCTACGAACCCGGTTTGACTCCCGACCGTGCCCCCCCCCCTCCACCCCCCCCCCTCCACCCCCCCTTCCACCCCCCCGCTCCACCCCTCCACCCCCCCCCTCCACCCCCCCCTCCACCCCCCCCTCCACCCCCCCTCCACCCCCCCTCCACACCCCCCTCCACCCCCCCTCCACACCCCCTCCACCCCCCCTCCACACCCCCTGCACACCCCCTGCACACCCCCCCTTCCACCCCCCCTCCACCCCCCCTCTCCACACCCCCCCCTCCACCCTTTCTCCACCCCCCCCTCCACCCCCCCTCCACCCTTCTCCACCCCCCCTCCACCCCCCCTCCACCCCCCCCCTCCACACCCCCCCTCCACCCTTCTCCACCCCCCCCCTCCACCCCCCCTCCCCCCCCCCCCCTCCACCCCCCTCCCCCCCCCTCTCCCCCCAGGTGTTCCGCCTCATGGGGGTGCCCCAGGTGTGTGACCCGGCGCTGCCCCCCGTGGGGTCGCGGGCGGCCGCGTGCGGCGAGCGCGTGGCTCTGCTGGGCTGCGGCCCGGCCAGCATCAGCTGCGCCTCGTTCCTGGCGCGGCTCGGCTACTCGCGCCTCACCGTGTACGAGCGCGCCGACTACACCGGGGGGCTGAGGTGCGACCCCACTCACTCGCTCGCTCACTCGCTCGCTCACTTGGTTACTCGCTCACTCACTCGCTCGCTCACTCACTCGCTCGCTCACTCTCTCGCATATTCACTCACGCACTCGTTCGCTCACTCACAAACTCATTCGATCACTCGCTCGCTCGCTCGCTCACTCGCTCACTCACTTCCTCACTCGCTCACATACTCACTCTCTCACTCACTCACTCACTCTCTCACATATTCACTCGCTCACATACGCACTCACACTCTCACTCACTCGCTCTCTCACTAACTCGCTTACTCGCTCACATATTCACTTGCTCAAATACTAACTAATTCACTCTCTCACTCACTCGCTTTCTCACTAACTCGCTTACTCGCTCACATATTCACTCGCTCGCTAATTTACTCACTTAATCACGCACTCTCTTACTCACTCCTCGCACCGTAGCAGTGCGGCACTCCGCAAGCGGTGGTGCAGTGGCTAACGCACTGCGCTACGAACCGGTACCGGGCCTCCCCTCGGTCGACTCAGCCTTAAATCAGTACCTGGCGCGGTGCGTAAAAAACATCAGTACTGAGGAGACCAAGGAGGCCGGGCTTGGCACGACCCACCACAACGCCCCCTCGCATGCCGTGCCGGCCTTCATTGGTGCTGCTCGCTAACGGCACTTGCCCCAGCAGCCTGCGTCGGCTACACGGGGGACCTTTGCCTGTGTCCGTGTGAGCGCAGCGCGTCTGAGATCCCGCAGTTCCGGCTGCCCCTGGAGGCCGTGCGCTTCGAGGTGCGGCTCATGCAGGATCTGGGCGTCAAGGTAAACTCACGTTAAACTCAAACCGACTTCACTCTTTGGTTCTTTATGGTAAAGTCACGTGGAAAATAAAATCAAATAAAATCGGCTCATGCAGGACCTGGGCGTCAAGGTAAACTCACGTTAAACTCAAACCGACTTCACTCTTTGGTTCTTTATGGTAAAGTCACGTGGAAAATAAAATCAAATAAAATCGGCTCATGCAGGACCTGGGCGTCAAGGTAAACTCACGTTAAACTCAAACCGACTTCACTCTTTGGTTCTTTATGGTAAAGTCACGTGGAAAATAAAATCAAATAAAATCGGCTCATGCAGGACCTGGGCGTCAAGGTAAACTCACGTTAAACTCAAACCGACTTCACTCTTTGGTTCTTTATGGTAAAGTCACGTGGAAAATAAAATCAAATAAAATCGGCTCATGCAGGACCTGGGCGTCAAGGTAAACTCACGTTAAACTCAAACCGACTTCACTCTTTGGTTCTTTATGGTAAAGTCACGTGGAAAATAAAATCAAATAAAATCGGCTCATGCAGGACCTGGGCGTCAAGGTAAACTCACGTTAAACTCAAACCGACTTCACTCTTTGGTTCTTTATGGTAAAGTCACGTGGAAAATAAAATCAAATAAAATCGGCTCATGCAGGACCTGGGCGTCAAGGTAAACTCACGTTAAACTCAAACCGACTTCACTCTTTGGTTCTTTATGGTAAAGTCACGTGGAAAATAAAATCTAATAATAACAGAATACGACGTTTCGATAGCAACACAAGCAACCGTCATCAGGTGAGAATGAATGAGAAAAGGCAAAGCTGGTAAACTTATAAACACGACGCGACACGGAGAGCCGGCCAACACAGCAGCCAACACCTCTCCTGGCCAACCGCGCTGACTGTGGTTGTGGTTGCGTGTTGACTGTGGCTGCAGGTTGAGTGTGGTTGTGGTTGACTGTGGTTGTGGTTGACTGTGGTTGTTGTTGTGGTTGACTGTGATTGTGGTTGACTGTGGTTGTGGTTGTGGTTGACTGTGGTTGTGGTTGAATGTGGTTGTGGTTGTGGTTGCAGGTGGAGTGTGGACGTGCTCTGGCTGTGGGAGACCTGACGCTCGAGTCTCTGCGCAAGGACGGATTTGCAGCGGTGTTCATCGGCATCGGTACAACCACAACCACCACAACCACAATCACGCACCACCACAACCACCACGACCACCCTCAAGCACCACCACAACCACCACAACCACCACAACCACCACGACCACCACGACCACAATCACGCACCACCACAACCACCACGACCACCACAACCACCACGACCACCATCAAGCACCACCACAACCACCACGACCACTACAACCACGACCACTACAACCACGACCACAATCACGCACCACCACCACCACAACCACCACAACCATCACAATCACCATCACGCACCTCCACAACTGCAATCACGAACTACCACCACTATCACGAACCACCACAACTATCACCACAACTATCACCACAACCACGAGCCACTAGAACTACCACCACAACCACCACCACCACGAGCCACCACAACTATCACTGCCTCCTCCATTCCTCTTCCTCAAATTGTTACCCCCCCCCCTCTGTCTCACCCCTCCCCCTCCCCCCACCCGTCACCTCGTCGCTGCTCGTCGCTGCTCGTCGCTGCTCGTTGCTGCTCAGGGCTGCCGGAGCCCACGGTGGCTCCGCTCTTTGAGGGCCTCACGGAGGAGCAGGGCTTCTTCACCTCTAAGTCCTTCCTGCCACGCGTCGCCAAGGCCAGCAAGCCCGGTACACGCCGACCCACAACCCTGCCCCCCTCCCGGCCGCCTTTGTCTCCCCTATTGGGCGATGTTCCGCACCACCGATGTGCCCCCCCCCCGTGTCTCCCGTCCGCCGTGTCCCACTTCCTCCCCTAGGTCTAAAGCGAGTACCTCGTGCGACGAGTGTCAACATTGCCATCGGGGAGACAAAAGCGGACAGGGCGTGGTGCTGTCTCCCCCCACCCCCTTTGTGTGCACCACCGTGCCGGCCTTCATAGGCGCTGCTGCCACTCGCTAACAGCACTTGCCCCCAGCAGTCTGTTAAAGGCTACGCGGGTGGCGGGGGGCGGGAGACCTTTGTCTTTGTGTAACATACGTGTGCGTGTGTGCGTGTGTGTGCGTGTGTGTGCGTGTGTGTGCGTGTGTGCGTGTGTGTGCGTGTGTGTGCGTGTGTGCGTGTGTGTGCGTGTGTGCGTGTGCGAGTGCAGGCCTGTGTGGGTGCACGTCCCCGCAGCTGCCCGCGCTGCGTGGCGTGGTGGTGGTGCTGGGTGCGGGCGACACGGCCTTCGACTGCGCCACGTCGGCGCTGCGCTGCGGGGCGCGCCGCGTGCTCGTCGCGTTCCGCCGCGGCTTCACCAACATGCGCGCCGTGCCCGAGGAGGTGCGCCCTCGTCGTCGTCGTCATCGAACTGATCGCCGCCGCCATCGTCGTCATCAACAGCATCGTCATCATCATCGCCACCATCACCATCATCGCCACCATTGTCGTCATCAACAGCATCGTCATCATCATCGCCACCATCACCGTCATCGCCGCCATTGTCGTCATCAACAGCATGGCCATCATCATCGCCACCATCACCATGATCGCCACCATTGTCGTCATCAAAAGCATTATCATCACCACCACCGCCACCATCATCAACACCGCCACGATCATCACCATCTCCCCGCTGGGGATTCACCAACATACACGCCGTCCCCTTGTCACCGTGACCCCGTGACCCCGTGTGTCCCCCCCCCCCGCCCCCGCCAGGTGGAGGTGGCCCGCGAGGAGCACTGCGAGTTCCTCCCGTTCGCGTCGCCGCGTCGCGTCGTGACGCGCGGCGGCCGCATCTGCGCCGTGGAGTTTGCGCGCTCGGAGCAGCAGGAGGACGGCCGCTGGGTGGAGGACGAGGAGCAGAAGGTCGTGGTCAAGGCCGACTTCGTCATCTCCGCCTTCGGCTCCACGCTGCTCGACCCCGCCGGTGCGGCGGCGACGCGGATGTCCGGACCAACGCCGCCACCACCACCGTTATCGCCACCGTCGCCACCACCGTTATCATCACCGTCGCCACCACCGTTATCATCACCGTCGCCACCACCGTTATCATCACCATCGCCACCACCGTTATCGCCACCGTCGCCACCACCGTTATCATCACCGTCGCCACCACCGTTATCATCACCGTCGCCACCACCGTTATCATCACCGTCGTCACCACCATTATCACCACCGTCGCCACCACCGTTATCATCACCGTCGTCACCATCATTATCACCACCGTCGCCACCACCGTTATCATCACCATCGCCACCACCGTTATCATCACTGTCGCCACCACCGTTATCATCACCGTCGCCACCACCGTTATCATCACCGTCGTCACCACCATTATCACCACCGTCGTCACCACCGTTATCGCCACCGTCACCACCACCGTTATCATCACCGTCGCCACCACCGTTATCATCACTGTTGCCACCACCGTTATCACCACTGTCGCCACCACCGTTATCATCACCATCGCCACCACCGTTATCGCCACCATCGCCACCACCGTTATCATCACCATCGCCACCACCGTTATCATCACCGTCGCCACCACCGTTATCGCCACCATCGCCACCACCACTGTCGCCACCACCGTTATCATCACCATCGCCACCACCGTTATCATCACCATCGCCACCACCGTTATCATCACCATCGCCACCACCGTTATCATCACCGTCGCCACCACCGTTATCACCACTGTCGCCACCACCGTTATCATCACCGTCGCCACCACCGTTATCACCACTGTCGCCACCACCGTTATCATCACCATCGCCACCACCGTTATCGCCACCATCGCCACCACCGTTATCATCACCATCGCCACCACCGTTATCATCACCGTCGCCACCACCGTTATCATCACCGTCGCCACCACCGTTATCGCCACCATCGCCACCACCACTGTCGCCACCACCGTTATCATCACCATCGCCACCACCGTTATCACCACTGTCGCCACCACCGTTATCATCAATGTTGCCACCACCGTTATCATCACCGTCGCCACCACCGTTATCACCACCATCGCCACCACCGTTATCATCACTGTTGCCACCACCGTTATCATCACTGTCGCCACCACCGTTATCATCACCGTCGCCACCACTGTTATCACCACCGTCACCACCACGTCCCATGCGAGACGCGGGGATTTAGATTCGTGTCGCCACCACATGGGATACGGGGACGCGGGACAAATTGAGCGGGAACAGAGCACGACACCAACCAGCACGCATCGACTGCGTCTCTTATCTTTTTCGATTTAAAGTTTTCGTGACTGCAGGGATTCATCTTCTTGGTTCTTTCGGTAAAGTCACATAGAAGGGAAATATTAAAATAATAAAAATAAAACTAAATACAATTCTCACGACGTTTCGGCCACAACGCAAGCAGCCGTCCTCAGGTGAAGAAACAGGGCTGTCAGAAAGACAGCGTCTGAATGAACACTGCTAAGCTTCCTCCTCTAACCCAGCTTAAATATACGCTGCCAAGCTTGGTGGTGTTCATTCAGACGCTGTCTTTCCGACAGACCTGTTCTTCACCTGAAGACGGCTGCTTGCGTTGTGGCCGAAACGTCGTGAGAATTGTAATTTTAAAATGTAAAAAAAATATTATTTTATTATTTCCCTTCCACGTGACTTTACCGAAAGAACCAAGAAGAGGTGTCTCTATCCTCGCTTTCTCCCACGTCTCGCCGCGTCCCTCTGTCCTCGTGTCCCCCGCCCCCCCTGTATTTTGGGGCGCGTCTCTTTCCCCGCGTGTCCGTCCAAGACACGAGCCACAGTGACGCGATCGTGGCCACGCAAGCCACAAACTATGAACCACACTGGGCAAGCAAACCCCGCGGTCTGCGCTCCTTCAACAAGACGAGGATTGGAACGACAAAACTCGAGCAACACTCTGCTGAAGCCCTCTCAGCGTAGCCAGCAGACCTCCGCTTTGGCATCTCGCTCCTGAACGCACCGCCGCTGCCACCGCGCTCAAGCCTGCAATTGTGTTCCCCGTATCCCCGCGTCATCCGGCGCCCGCAGCGTCGCCCACGCCCCGGTGTTCTTGAAAACGTTGCCGCGTCAGCCGGCCAGCCCCGTGTTCCCCGATAACTGTGGTTGTGACCCCCCCCCGACCCCCCCCCCCCGACCCCCCCCCCCCCGACCCCCCCCCCCCCGACCCCCCCCCCGGCAGTGCTGGGTGCGCTGTCCCCGCTGGAGCTGACGCGGCAGGGGGTGCCGCGCGTGGACCCGGCGACGATGGGCACCAGCGAGCCGTGGGCGTTCGCCGGCGGCGACGTCGCCGGCCTCGCCAACACCACCGTGGAGTCGGTCAACGACGGCAAGACGGCCGCCTGGCACATCCACGCCTACCTGCAGGTAGACAGCAGGTGCTCGCTAACAGCACTTGCCCCAACGGTCTGTTGCAGGCTATGCGGGGGATCTTTGTTGCATGGGGAGCGGCAGCGTAGTGGATCGCGCGCCGCACCACGAACCCGGCGACACGGGCTGGATTCTCGCCAACGGTGATCTGAACCGATCCTGCGCACGTGCCCCCCCTCCCCCCCCCCCTCACGTGCCCCCCCTCCCCCCCCCTCACGTGCCCCCCCTCCCCCCCCCTCACGTGCCCCCCCACCCCCCTCACGTGCCCCCCTCCCCCCACCCCCCTCACGTGCCCTCCCCCCACCCCCGTCACGTGCCCCCCCTCCCCCCCCCCCTTCACGTGCCCCTCACGTGCTCCCCCTCCCCCCCCTTCACGTGCCCCTCACGTGCCCCCCCCCCTCACGTGCCCCCCCCCCCAGTCCCTGCACGGTGTGTCGGTGAGCGGCGAGCCGCGGCTGCCCCTCTTCTTCACGCCGATCGACGCGGTGGACCTGTCCGTGGAGATGGTCGGCCTGCGCTTCCCCAACCCCTTCGGGCTGGCGAGCGCGCCGCAGTGCACCACCTCCGCCATGATCCGCCGCGCCTTCAGCGCCGGCTGGGGCTTCGCCGTCACCAAAACCTTCTCCCTCGATAAGGTGAGCACGCCGTGCGAGTGTGCGGTGTGAGTGTGCGGTGCGAGTGTGCGGTGTGAGTGTGCGGTGTGAGTGTGCGGTGCGAGTGTGCGGTGTGAATGTGCGGTGCGAGTGTGTGGCACGCCGTGCGAGTGTGCGGTGCGAGTGTGTGTTGTGAGTGTGCGGTGTGAATGTGCGGTGCGAGTGTGTGGCACGCCGTGCGAGTGTGCGGTGTGAGTGTGCGGTGCGAGTGTGCGGTGTGAATGTGCGGTGCGAGTGTGTGGCACGCCGTGCGAGTGTGCGGTGCGAGTGTGTGTTGTGAGTCTGTGGTGCGAGTGTGTTGTGCGGTGTGCGGTGCGAGTGTGCGGTGCGAGTGCATTGCGTGTGGTGAGTGTGCGGTGCGAGTGTGGTGCGGTACGTGGTGTGTGGGACTGTAGGGGTGGCTGTGTGCGCGTGTGTTTGTGTGTGAGTGTGCGCGTGTGTGGTGTGTGTGCCTGTAGGTGTGGCTGTGTGCGCATGTGTTTGTCTGTGTGTGAGTGTGCATGCGCGTGTGTGGTGTGTGGGACTGTAGGTGTGGCTGTGTGCGCGTGTGTTTGTCTGTGTGAGAGTGTGCGGTGTGCATGCGCGTGTGTGGTGTGTGGGACTGTAGGGGTGGCTGTGTGTGCGTGTGTTTGTGTGTGTGCGAGTGGTGGCGTAGTGGTTAACGCATTGCTCTTCGAACCCGGCGAGCCGCGTTCGATTCCCGCTCATGGCCACCGACACCGGTCACGATTATCTGAACCGGTGCTGGAGGCCTCCCCTAGGTCGACTCGGCCCTAAACGAGTACCTGGTGCGGTGTGTAGTAAACATCAAAGGCGGCCGGGCGTGGTGCTGGCCTCCCAACCCCCCCTCGTGTGCCGTGCCGGCCTTCACCGGCGCCGCTACTCGCTGCTAACATCACTTGCTGCCCCCCTGTAGCCTTTCGTCAACGGCGTTTACCCCGGGGGATCTTGGCGTGCGACTGTCGTCAAGGTCGGGGTTGGGTGGAGGCGCCGCGGTAACGTGCGTGCGTGCAGGACCTGGTGACGAACGTGTCCCCATGGTAACGTGGTAACGTGCGTGCGTGCAGGACCTGGTGACGGACGTGTCCCCATGGTAACGTGGTAACGTGCGTGCGTGCAGGACCTGGTGACGAACGTGTCCCCATGGTAACGTGGTAACGTGCGTGTGTGCAGGACCTGGTGACGGACGTGTCCCCATGGTAACGTGGTAACGTGCGTGCGTGCAGGACCTGGTGACGAACGTGTCCCCATGGTAACGTGCGGTGTACAGCACCTGGTGACGAGCATGTCCCCGTGGTAACGTGTCCCCATGGTAACGTGTCCCCATGGTAACGTGCGGTGTGCAGGACCTGGTGACGAACGTGTCCCCGCGCATCGTGCGCGGCACCACGTCGGGTCCCCTGCTGGGGCCCGGCCAGGGCTCGTTCCTCAACATCGAGCTCATCAGCGAGAAGACGAGCGCCTACTGGTGCCGCAGCGTCGCCGAGCTCAAGAGGGACTTCCCGGACAAGGTGGGGGGCGCGGGGGGGGGGGGGACTTCGCGGGGGGGGGGGACGTGGGGTGGGGGGGATATGGGGGGAGGGGGACATGCAAGGAGTGCGGGGTGGGGGGGGACGTTGGGGGGGATATGCATGGAAGGGGGGGCATTGGGGAGTGGGGACATTCGGGGGGGGGGACATGAGGGGGGCATGCGGGGGGAGGGGGGGGACATACGGGGGGAGGGGGGGGTGGGGCACATGAGGGTACACAGAGACACAGTAGGGAACAGCAACGTAATTGGAACACAGACACATTGTACGTGTGTATGTTTAACTTCTTTAGCACTGTATGTAGCCAACCGCGCTAATGGGGAGAAAGAGCGTTCCAGACGGCCGCAGAAGCGCGCATCTGAAAGCGCCGCGCGACGAGGCAGTGACCACCGCCTTTGTTCGATGGCCGAGCCAAAAAGCCGCCGCTGCGAGGATGATGAGCGGAGGGGACATGTCTGGGACACGGAGACACACCAAGACACAAAGAGACACACGGACAAACACACGGAGACACACGGACACACACGGACACACACGGAGACACACGTAGACACACGGAGACACACGAAGACACACGGAGACACACGGAGACACACGCCCTTCGTGCGCCGTGCCGGCCTTCAAAGGATCTGCTCGCGAAGCAGCACTTGCCCCAACAGTCTGTTAAGGCTATCCGGGGGATCTTTGTCTTTGTCTTTGTATGTGTGCAGATAATCATCGCCAGCATCATGTGCGGCTACATCAAGGAGGACTGGACCCAGCTCGCCAAGATGGCTGAGGTGATTGTGGTGATCGTGGTGATTGCAGTGGTGATCGTGGTGGTGGTGATCGTGGTGATTGCAGTGGTGGTGGTGATCGTGGTGATCGTGGTGATTGCAGTGGTGATCGTGGTGGTGGTGGTGATCGTGGTGATTGCAGTGGTGGTGGTGATCGTGGTGATTGCATTGGTGGTGGTGGTAATGATGGCTTGATGGCTATGATGTTGGCCACGATAAAGGTGATGACGACGTTGATGGTAACGGTGGTGATGGTGGTGATGGTGGTGATGGTGCGGCTGCTGGATGCGTTCATGGTGGTTGTGATGGTGGTTGTGATATTGGTGTTCATGATGGTGGTGACGATGGTTTGTGATGGCGGAGATGGTTGTGGCTGTGATGGTAGAGATGATGGCGGTGATGGTTGTGGTTGTAGTGATGGTGGCGGTCGTGATGGTAGTGACGGTGATGGTGGTGATGACGACGGTGATGGTGGTGATGATGACGGTGGTGATGACGGTGATGTTGATGATGGCGGTGGTGATGGTGGTGATGATGTTGGCGATGTCTCCGCGGTTGTGCAGGAGTCGGGAGCCGACGCGCTGGAGCTGAATCTCTCCTGCCCGCACGGCATGGGGGAGCGCGGCATGGGGCTCGCGTGCGGGCAGGTGAGGGAGCACGCGGAGACACGGCGAGACACGGAGAGACACAGCGAGACACGGAGACACACGGAGAGACACGGAGACACACGGAGAGACACGGCGAGACACGGAGAGACACGGAGACACGCGGAGACACGCGGAGAGACACGGCGAGACACGGCGAGACACGGAGAGACACGGAGAGACACGGAGAGACACGGAGAGACACGGAGAGACACGGAGAGACACGGAGAGACACGGAGAGACACGGAGAGACATGATCAGACACGAAACACGTAAAATAAACCAGTACACAACAGGACAGGTGAAAGAACACAGAGGTGCAACAATACACAATGTGCGTGTACATGTGTGTGTACGTGTGTGTGTGCAACATGCGTGTGTGTGTGTGCAACATGCGTGTGTGTGTGCAACATGCGTGTGTGCAACATGCGTGTGTGTGTGTGCAACATGCGTGTGTGCGTGTGCAACATGCGTGTGTTCACGGGGAGCGGTGGTGTCGCGGTTAGCGCGTTGCGCTACGAACCCGGCAACCAGAGTTCGATTCCCTCTCACGGCCAACACCAGTGACGATTATTTGAACCGGTCCTGGGCCTCCCCCAGGTCGACTCAACCTAAAGCGAGTACCCGGTGCGATGTATAGACATTGTCACTGGGGAGACAAAAGCGGTCGGGCGTGGTGCTGGCTGCTCGCTTAACAGCACTTGCCCCAACAGTCCGTTAAGGCTATATGGGGGGGTTCTTTGTCTTTGTCCGCGTGTGCAGGACCCCGAGCTGGTGCGGAACATCTGCCGCTGGGTTCGCGCCACGGTGCGGGTTCCGTTCTTCGCGAAGATGACGCCCAACATCACCAACATCGTGGTGATCGCCAGCGCCGCCAAGGAGGGTGAGAGCCCCCCGCCGCCTTCCCGGCCCATTCCAGCAGTGGGGAGAGCTGGGGGGGGGGGGTGTGGGGGGGGGTGAGCAGTGGGGAGAGCTGGGGGGGGTGTGGGGGGGGTTGAGCAGTGGGGAGAGCTGGGGGGGGGGGTGTGGGGGGGGTGAGCAGTGGGGAGAGCTGGGGGGGGGGGTGTGGGGGGGGGTGAGCAGTGGGGAGAGCTGGGGGGGGTGTGGGGGGGGTTGAGCAGTGGGGAGAGCTGGGGGGGGGGTGTGGGGGGGGTGAGCAGTGGGGAGAGCTGGGGAGGGGTGTGGGGGGGGTGAGCAGTGGGGAGAGCTGGGGGGGGGTGTGGGGGGGGGGTGAGCAGTGGGGAGAGCTGGGGAGGGGGTGTGGGGGGGTGAGCAGTGGGGAGAACTGGGGGGGGGGTGTGGGGGGGTGAGCAGTGGGGAGAGCTGGGGGGGGGTGTGTGGGGGGGGGGTGAGCAGTGGGGAGAGCTGGGGGGGGTGTGGGGGGGGGGGTGAGCAGTGGGGAGAGCTGGGGGGGGGTGTGGGGGGGGGGGGGTGAGCAGTGGGGAGAGCTGGGGGGGGGTGTGGGGGGGTGAGCAGTGGGGAGAGCTGGGAGGGGTGTGGGGGGGGTGAGCAGTGGGGAGAGCTGGGGGGGGGGGGGGGTGAGGGAGGGGGGTACGCAGACCCTTGGAGGGTAACGTGGCAATGTCCGATGGTGGGTTACGGCGAGGCGATTGATAAACATGTGAAATGATACTCTTCGTTTTTTCGGTAAAGTCACGTAGGTTAAAAAAATGAAGTGATACAGCAAATCTGGCTGTGACGGTTCCACCTGATGACGGAGACTCGTGTTGCTTCCGAAACGTGATTTTTATTATTTTATTTTTTATTAATTTTAATTTCATTTTTTTACCTACGTGACTTTACCGATAAAAACTAAGAGTATGAATCCTTGCAGTCACGAAAGCTTCAAATCTAGAACGTGAAATGATATCGTGCGCGAGTAGTTGGTGAACAATCACGTTGCATGGACCTGTCGGTGTAGAATAACTGCGTAGATCGTGAATCCACACGGTGACCCAGAACGATATGAAATTCCTTTCTGAAGACGTTGGTCGTGAAACGATGTGGGTTTCCAAGAGTAACCAGCGGTTACATCGGGGAAACGAAACGACATGTCTCGGACCGTGTTTCGCGAACACAATGCAGATCTGAAACACGGCAGAACCAATACCTCTGCCGTGGCTGACCATTGCTATAACGCTGTGGGCTCTCATGATATTGTTTTTGCCGAGACCAAGGCACTCTGCAAACCTTCGGGCTAAAATCAAAGGTTTGTTCATGAAGCCATCCAGATATATAAACGTAGACATAACTTCAACCGAGAAGATGGATACAAATTGAGCAATCATTGGAAGGATGTTATTAACCAGGTACAACCTTAACTGTTTATGGTTGTTGCCATCATATCTGCTGGGTACTGGTCTATTTTTCCGAGTTAATTCCCCCCCCCCCGCATCCCCAGTTTCCCAGCCTCCCACTTCCCCCCCCCCCGCCTCACGTCCTCTCTCCCCTAGCGCTCACGCAGCGTTCCCCTCCCCCCTTTGCCCCCCCCCCCCTTCTTACCTATATAACCTCTTGACACGGCAGTTCTCTCTCCCACTTCGGCAACATTTTTTCTTGCTGTGGTTTTACCACCTGATGAAGATTGCTTGTGTTCCAATCGAAAAGTCGTGATTTGTTTGATTTTATTTCTAACGACGTGACTTTACCGAAAGAACCAAAGAGTTTAGTAACCAGAGAGCGTGAACGAATGGCGGGGCGCGTGCGGACGGTCCGTGTGGTTTTATTTGTATTCGCTTGCAGTTACTTGCTGGTTAGGATGTATCCCCTCGATTTGAAAACTCATCTCAACAGTCTAAAACGCACGTTGGAGCCACACAAGGAGTGAGGGTGCTGGGGCTGGCTTATTCGGTTGAAACAAAATTCAACAGCAGCCAAAAATAAGTATAACCCGTAAAAACAAAGTTTTTCACTATAAATCCTTTATATGCGTGGCGGCGAGAGTCCTCTCGTCCTCTGGCTTGAGATGGCTGCCACCTATGGGCCAGATGATTGCATTGCACCATTAAGCAATTGGTAATTAAATATAATATTTTTGTCCTAAAAAGTGTAACATTTTTGAAAAAAATTTTCACGAACATTGTCACGCACAACGAGTCTGTGTGGAAAATGTCAGCTCGATTGGATCACGGGAAGTGGGTTAAAAAACGACGGAAAGATTTGCACGGTCCTAAGCAAGCAAGCGAACTTAATATAAAGGATTAAAAAAAAATTGTAAGGTTGAGGATAACCACCAGTGCGCTAGAGGCCATACCGGGGTTGGGGATCTTTTGTCTTTTGTGTATGCGCGCGAGCAGGAGGAGCGGACGGCGTGACGGCCACCAACACGGTGTCGGGCCTCATGGGCCTGCGTGCCAACGGGCGACCGTGGCCCGCGGTGGGGGTCGAGCAGAGGACCACGTACGGCGGCATGTCCGGTGAGACCGCCACCACCAACTGTCGCCACAACCTCCGCAGCAACCACGGCAACAATAACCACCACGATAACCACCACGCTACTCGCCACTTCACGTCACAATGAAACCACACCGGCGCTGCTCACCATGCCACGCCACAGTCACGGCACCAGCGCTGTACACCGATTGGGGTGTTCGGCGAGACCGTCACAGCCACACCAATGCACACCGCACCTTGTCTGGTGATACCGCACCACACATCCACAACCACACCGCACCTTGTCTGGTGATACCGCACCACACATCCACGCCACAACGCTCTACATCGCACCGCACCACGGGACACGAAACCACCATCCGTCATTCACGGCTTTATTGAACGCGTTTATGCAGGAGTCTTATATACAGATGTCTGACCGCCGTGCGTGCCTGTGTGCGTGCCTGAGTGCATGCCTGCGTGCGTGCCTGCGTGTGCGTGCCTGCGTGCGTGCCTGCGTGCGTGCCTGCGTGCGTGCCTGCGTGCGCGTGCAGGCAATGCGATCCGCCCCGTGGCGCTGCGGGCCGTGTCGGCCATCGCCAAAGCGCTGCCGGGCTTCCCCATCATGGCCACGGGCGGCATTGACTCGGCAGAGGCCGGCCTCCAGTTTCTGCACTGTGGCGCCTCGGTGCTCCAGGTGGGGGTGCTGTGTGTGTGCGAGTGTATGTGCTGTGTGTGTGTGTGCGTGTGTGCGTGCTGTGTGCTGTGTGTGCATAGTGTGATGTGTGTGTGTATGCATAGTGTGCTGTGTGTGTGTGAGCATAGTGTGCTGTGTGTGTGCATAGTGTGCTGTGTGTGTGTGCATAGTGTGCTGTGTGTGCATAGTGTGCTGTGTGTGCATAGTGTGCTGTGTGTGCATAGTGTGCTGTGTGTGTGTGCATAGTGTGCTGTGTGTGTGAGTGTATGGTGTGCTGTGTGTGTGAGTGCATAGTGTGCTGTGTGTGTGAGTGCATAGTGTGCTGTGTGTGTGCATAGTGTGCTGTGTGTGTGCATAGTGTGCTGTGTGTGTGCATAGTGTGCTGTGTGTGTGAGTGTGTGCATAGTGTGCTGTGTGTGTGTGTGGATAGTGCACACACACACACAGCACATGCGTGGTGTGTGCTGTGTGTGCAAGTATGTGCATAGTGTGCTGTGTGTGTGTGCATAGTGCACACGCACACACCACGCGTGTGCTGTGTGTGTGCATAGTGTGCATAGTGTGCTGTGTGTGTGCATAGTGCACACGCACACACCACGCGTGTGCTGTGTGTGTGCATAGTGTGCATAGTGTGCTGTGTGTGTGCATAGTGCACACGCACACACCACGCATGTGCTGTGTGTGTGGATAGTGCACACACCATGCACATGCGTGGTGTGTGCTGTGTGTGTGTCCGTGCGCACGTGTTGTGTGTCTGCATGTCTGATGAGCGTGCGCGTGCTTTGGGCATGCACGGATGTGGTGTGTGCAGTGTATGTGTGGGCATACTGTGGGGAAGTGTATGCATGTGTGTCTTTGTCTTGGGTACTCATGTGCTGTGTGCATTCATGCTGTGTGCTGCTTCCACTGCACACGCTGTATTTACGTGCTGTATTTACACGCTGAGTGTACGTGCCGAGTGTACGTGCCGAGTGTACGTGCTGAGTGTACGTGCTGAGAGTACGTGCTGTATTTACATGCTGAGTGTACGTGCCACGCCGTGGGTGTGCGTGCCGTAGGTGAGCAGTGCGATACAGAACCAGGATTTCACGCTGATCGACGACTACTGCTCGGGGCTGCGAGCGCTCCTCTACCTGGGCTCCGTGGACGAACTCCGCTCCTGGGAGGGGCAGAGCCCCCCCACGGCGCAGCACCAGCGCGGCAAGATCCTGCCCCGCCTACCGCAGCTCCTCGGCAAGGTGGGCTCGCCGGCTCGTTGACGGTCCAGAGAGGGGGGGCAGCAGGGGTGTGACGTACGATCGAACTTACCGTTGAGCCGTGGTGTCACGTGACACTACAACCATGATGACAAACACCGCAGCAGCAATCGCTATTGGCTCTCGTTCAGGTTGGGACGCGCTGCGGTGGCTAAGAGATGTTAACTCCCTCGCCTGGTATGCAGGAAATTGCGGGTTTGATCCCGACCCGGACGCCTGCTGCTGTATATTTGAAGTTTGCGTGTCTCTCTCTCTTCCAATGGGCGCGTGGATTTCTCTCTGGGTCCTCCGATTTTTCCCTCCACATTTAGAATCAACATCCATGATGATAGGCCACTTCGTTGAGCTATAATTTGTGGTAGCCAGGTCACTTCTGAAAAAGAGATGTTATAGCTCAGCGGGTCTCATCTGCGAAAATAAAAGTTATTTAGAGTTATAGTTAGTTAATAGGTGGTAGCAGATTACAACGTCGCCTGATCGTGAGAGGCCTTGGGAGAAGGCCTTCATCCAGCAGTGGGCTGACCGTGCTCGACGATGTTGGTGATGCTGTTGGTATATCTGTAACCTGCTCATATAGCGTCCGCCGTCCTTGCAAACCTGGCTGCTCCGAGAAGAGAGAGAGATGCGAGAGAGAGATGCGAGGTCTTCCCTTCCGCGACTGCCGCCCGGCTCACAGCGACGCGCTCCCCCCCCCGCGCCGCCTTGTCCCCCCAGAGCCTCCCGCACTTCGGGCCCTTCCTGGAGGAGCGGCGCCGTCTGCTCGCCGAGGCGAAGCAGCGAGGCGGAGAGATGTCGGCCCCCACCACGGAGCCCCGGCACGCACCCAGCAAAGCCACGCCGCACGTCAAGGTGGCGAGAGATACGGGGACAAGGAGGGGACAGAGACACAGGGACACCGGAGCACAGCGTCATGGGGCCACTGAGAGACAGAGATACAGGGACACCGGGGCACAGTGTCATGGGGCCACTGAAAGACAGAGACACAGAGACATTGGGGCACAGCGTCACGGGGCCACTGAGAGACAGAGATACAGGGACACCGGGGCACAGCGTCATGGGGCCACAGAAAGACAGAGACACAGGGACACTGGGGCACAGCGTCACGGGGCCACTGAGAGACAGAGATACAGGGACACCGGGGCACAGCGTCATGGGGCCACAGAAAGACAGAGACACAGGGACACTGGGGCACAGCGTCACGGGGCCACTGAAGGACAGAGACACTGGGGCACAGCGTCACGGGGCCACTGAAAGACAGAGACACAGGGACACTGGGGCACAGCGTCACGGGACCATTGAAAGACAGAGACACTGGGGCACAGCGTCACGGGGCCACTGAAAGACAGACACAGGGACACTGGGGCACAGCGTCATGGGGCCACTGAAAGACAGAGACACAGAGAGCTACTCGGGCGCAGCAACGTGGGCCACAGAACGAGACAGACGCAGGGATACCAGGACCACGGAGCCAGGGCCACGGGGCCCACAGAGACACAGGAACCAAGAGACCCAATGACCTTTGGCCATCACCCCAGGACGTGATTGGCCGGGCTCTGGCGCACATCGGCTCCTACGCGGAGCTGGACAACTCGCAGCAGGTGGTGGCCGTGGTGGACCCCGAGCTCTGCATCAACTGCGGGAAGTGCTACCTCACGTGCAACGACTCGGGATACCAGGTGCGTGGCAGTGCGCGTGTGTCCACGTGGTTTGTATTTTGATAATTGACGAGGCCTTAACGTGCACATAGCCTGGCACAAGCACCATGGTGACATCACCGCCAGTTAGTGGTGAATGGTGGTTGTTGTTGTTGTATGCAAAATATTGGCACAGTAGGGGCGAGCGCACAGGTGGTGGGAGCGTGTCTGCCAGTCAACTCCATGGCAGCACCTGGGTCTGTCCCGTGGCCTCCTGCCAAACGGGCGTTCGACACTTCTGCGTGGCCTTAAAAGTGCACATCGCCTGGGACTCGTGCCGAGCTGAAGTCACCGCCACTCGGTGACGAATGGCGCTTGTTGTTGGCGTATGTAATCGCCTGTAAGCACACCCACGTGTGCGCATGGGTAGCGGTGGTGCAGCGGTTAGCGTGCCGCTCTACAAACTCCGGTTGATTCCCGCTCACGGTCACCGACACCGGTGACGATTAGCTGAACCGGTCCTGGGCTTCCCCTAGGTCTGGTCGGCCTCAAATGAGTACCTCGTGGTGGCGTGTGTAACCATCATCGCTGGGAGACAAAAGGCGGCCGGGCGTGGCGATGGGCCACCGCACGCCCTTGGGTGCTGCTACGCGCCAACAGCACCTGCCCCGACAGTCTGGTGAAGGCTATACGGGGGATCTTTGTGTGCGTGCGCGTGCAGGCGATAGAGTTTGGCGAGCACGACCACGTTCCGCTCGTGACCGATCGCTGCACGGGCTGCACGCTGTGTCTCAGCGTGTGCCCCATCCTCGACTGCATCACCATGGTGACCCGCCCCACGCCCTACGTCCCCCAGCGCGGCGTGCCCGTCGTGGTGTGACAACACAACTACCACGTGCACTACGTGCACCACAACCACATACGCGGTCACCGCCACTACCAGTTGCATGCCTCATCACCACCACAACTACCGCCGATGATATCACCACCACAAATGACGCAATAACACGATCACCAGCACCGCTGCAAATGCCTGCGACCATCGCCGCTACACTCGAAGTTTTAGCCATGCTTTTAACTCTCTCGATGAAATGCGCAGTCGGGTATATTCTATGATTTAACCTTTAATAAAATGTATCTACACTTTTATAAATCTCTATACTGCGATGCGGCTGAATGATTTAGCGCGAGCCACGTGATGCGGGGGGTGGCGACAAGTGGCTTTCTTGTTGAATAAATTGGCCACGGCGTGGCGGCAGTGCCCTTGGGTGTCACCCCACGGTACCCACAGCAACCCGCAGAGAGGCACGGTACCCACGGCAACCCGCAGAGAGGCACGGTACCCATAGCAACCCACAGAGAATCTCGGTACCCACAGCAACCCGCAGAGAGGCACGGTACCCACAGCAACCCGCAGAGAGGCACGGTACCCATAGCAACCCATAGAGAATCTCGGTACCCACAGCAACCCACAGAGAGGCACGGTACCCACGGCAACCCGCAGAGAAGCACGGTACCCACGGCAACCCACAGAGAATCTCGGTACCCACGGCAACCCACAGAGAGGCACGGTACCCACGGCAATCCACAGGGAAGTACGGTACCCATGGCAACCCGCAGAGAAGCAGGATACCCACGGCAACACGTAGTGAGGGACGGTACCCATGGCAACATCTCTCCCCCCCCCACAGGGGCTGATTAACTACTGTGGATTGTCTGTCTATGAAAAAAGCAGCAGCAGCGGTGGCGGCCCTTCCAATGAGGATAGCACCCAATAGCAAACGCATTAAACGAAGAGCCATGATTAAGGGGTGGATTGAGTGGGTGGGAGGGGTGAGTGGGATGGATGCTTGTTTAGAAGCGAGTAGGTGAATAAGTGAATGGGTAAAGTTGTTGGACGAAGAGTTGACGATTCGCGGACGAGTGACTTTTAAGTGGACGAGTGAGCGGGTGGGCGAGGTGCGTCCCCGATCGAGCGATGGTGGGAATCCAGCCGGCTGGCGAGGGAAGTGTGGAATAGCAGTCAATATGAAATCGTGGAATTTCCGCCCCTGACTCAGGGGGCTGCGAATGGGAGATGGGAGCAAACACATCGATGCCCATCCGATTGGCAAAACCACTCTTCCCTTATTTAGGAAAACGCCAGCGCATGCCACAATATATGGGGGTGGGAGTCCAAAGTGTTTACGAATCGTTTCCTCACGATAAAAAACACATAAACACTGTTTGTAAGAGGAACGGTTTACACGTATAAAAAATTGTTTCCTCGAGAAGGATGTACATTTTTAAAATTGAGATTATTTTCAGGATTATTTTCAGGACACAGCCCAAGTGCCGGGTTCCAGCGATACTCGGCTCTATATTTGGTGAGGATTCACTGCTTGTGATACGCTCGCCACAGCGAGATCGTGGAGAGGGAGGCTGGAGGGGGGGGGGGTGAGGCAAAGGTGGGGGGGGGGGGGGGTCAGAGGGGAGTTAACAAATTCTCTTTCACTCGAGTCCAGTGGGGCCAAGTTAGATTTCCACTGCTCCCACCAACACAGACACGGCTTTGGGGCTCGTGGGATGGAGCAAAGGATGTTGCAATTTTTCTTCTTGGTTCTTTCGGTAAAGTCACGTAGAAGGGAAAAAATAAAATAGAAATAAAACATAATACAATTCTCACGACGTTTTGGCCACAACGCAAGCAGCCGTCCTCAGGTGTCTCCCCGACAGACCTGGTCTTCACCTAAGGACGGCTGCTTGCGTTGTGGCCGAAATGTCGTGAGAATTATTTTATTATGTTTTATTTTTATTATTTTAATACTTCCCTTCTACGTGACTTTACCGAAAGAACCAAGAAGATGAATCCCTGCAGTCCCGAAAGCTTTAAATCGAAAAATGTTGCAATTTTCCGTGTTTGGTGTCCTTCCCCTGCACCGCCGATTATCACGGTCGGCTACGTGCGGTGCGAAAGAAGTTCAACATACGGGTACACAGAACCATGCACGGGTACAAAGGGGGGCAGAGGCGGTTAGGAATGGAATTGGGGTGATGAATTTGGTTGGTGTTGTGGTTAGGGATGAGATGAAAAGAGGCGTTAGGGTTTGACGAGAAGCAGCGAGCCGCGCAACATGACCACCCACTCATTTATACACAAAATTTACAGAGCACTGAGTCACAGCCTTGGATAATCATAACAATACTCATGATGATTTACAGCCCTTAACCCACGCCCGCATCAAGGCCTCCGCATGCAGCGTAACCGCACTGGTTAGTGTGGATGGGTGAAGGGAGAGGGCCCAGGACCGGTTGTAATATTCACCGCCGCTGATATTAGCCTCGCGGTGGCTAGGAGATGTTATCTCCCTCGCCTGGTATACAGGAGGTCGTGGGCGCTATCCCGACCATGACGCCTGCTGCTGTATATATGGAGACTTTGCATGTTCTCCCCGTGGTCGCATTAATTTTTCTCCGGGTCCTCCGGTTTTTCTCGCCACATTTAGAATCAATGTGCGTTTACAGTGTTTTGGCTAATGCTATACATTTCTACGTGATAAGCCACCACTTCGTTGAGCTATCATTTTTGATTGACAGGTCGCTGCTGAAAAAGAGCTGTATAGCCCAGTGGGTCGTACTTGGTAAAATAATAGTTTATCCGTATAGTCTTAGTGAACTCAGGTGGCAAGGTTCACAGCGCAGTGCACTAACCCACTGCACCTCTGCTGGCCTGTAAACAGCATGTGACTTTATTGACAAAGCATCAGAGGTCGCAAATGGCTTTTGATTCCTTATCCGTACCCGGCCACACCAGGGTCGCAAACGCGTACCCGTACCCTACCCGATACCCGGGGGTACCCGATTGCGACCTCTGGGATGAAGCCATGTTGCAGGCGCGGGTGGGTTTATTCTAGGAACTTGAATTGTGAGAAGAGACAAGATGTTGGGAAATGAGTGACAAACGGTTACTCACCAGTGACTCACGGCCTACCCGTACCCGTACCCGGCCGCACCAGGGTCACAAACGGCTACCCGTACCCTGCCGGGTACGGGTAGCCGGGTATCGGGTAGGGTACGGGTATCGGGTACCTGGTTGCGACCTCTGCAGAGCATGCCATTGGTGTGCCCGCGTCAGAGTACAATTCTCACATTTTCCGCCCGAGATTCTGTTAAAGTGTGGAGCGCCACACAGCAATAATCTGTAGCATTATTAGGTAATCGGCCTAAATAAAAAAAAAATACAAAACGACTCGAGATGTGCCCCAAGTCATATCAAGAAAGGCAACCATGTTTGGGCCGGCATAGTCCTTGGATGGGCGCGCACCACGCGGGCCGCTGGGCTCTGTGGTGGGAAGCGAAATTAACTGCTGTACCATACTTCTATGTTCCCACGCATATGCTCCCCGACTTCACCAAACCTGCAACAGACCACTCGATGTCAGGCGAGAGCCATCGGAGATACCAGAAGCCAGTCACACATATCTATGCAACTGCCCTATCCACATCAACTCCTCTCTCTCAGTATTCAAATCCCTCCTCAAACCCTCTCCCCCCACCTTCCAACCTCGGCCTTTCACACCGCACCGATGTTTTCTCTTTGTTAAGTTTTCCTCCATACCAACATTCATTTTTGGTGTCATGTCACGTGACGAAGAATCAATGTCGGGGGGATTGAGGCCTTCATCCAGCAGTGGATTGGCCACGGCTGGTGATGCCTGAGGTAGGACAAGATGATTGTTTATCGCAATCTCGCCCACTCAAGACTCGTCCAAGACCTCGTGAGATTAATAATAAGTTTATTTGTATTTGTATATACACATTTCTTCCAAGTGATTCGTTTACCTTGCCTGTACTCTGCACTCCTATATCGTGGGTTTTTGTGTTATTTGTTGTTGTTGTTGTAACATTCTTAGGCCGGAAATCTGTGAACACATTCCTGCGGAGGGAGCTGGTAGGAACGTTGGGTTGCTCGGTCAATGGCCTGCAGGGTCAACGGCGGCGTGGTGTATTCCGCAAATATTCCCGACTGTGAGGACGGGCACAAGCCGGCGTGAGTAGGTTAAACGTTGAGTTTTATAAGGGCACCACGGGGTGACCGGCCCCTCCCCACCCCCCCTCACCCAGCCCCCCCACCCAGCCCCCCCCACCCCACCCAGCCCTACCCACCCCCCACCCTCCCTACCCAGCCCTGCCCCACCCTCCCCACCCAGCCCCTCCCCACCCTCTCCACCCAGCCCTCCCATTTTTGGATGCACGACGGACGGACGGACGGACACAATAATCCCCTGTGGGCTGGTGGAACCAGGTGGGTTCCTACCAGTAAAAAAAAAAAGAGCTGAATACACCATCGGATTCAAACTGCAGTCTGAACAATATTGAGACGTTACAACAAACGCGACAAAGTCGAGACACGGGAACACAATTTAACCCCACTCGACTAAATCACAAGAGACATTTAAAAAACCGCGGCGCTTTAACAATCGCGATTCGCGATCGTTGACGATGTAAACTGCAGCCAAAGTTTGAAAGCGCCTCAACAAAACTCCGCTCTGCCGCTCGCCACTCCGCAAGTCGAGCGCCGTGCAAGTCAACGGAGGCCTAAGCGGCGGCTGAGCGCTCGCCTCCGCCTCACCCCCCCGGGGGGTACCATCGTCCCGGACTCTCCCCTCGCTCGACTCGCCGCGTCTCCTCCACCCCCCCCACCCCCTCGCCTGCCGGGGCCGCGTCCGTCGGTGAACGGGGAGGCCGAACGGAGTCCGTCTTGTCCATCGGGACCGTGTACTGGAGATTTGGGGCTGCACGAGCAGCCACGGTGACATGACGTCATCGCGCTTCAACGGTGACGTGACGTCAGCGCGCTTCAACGGTGACGTGACGTCAGCGCGCTTCAGCGGCGACGTGACGTCATCGCGCTTCAACGGTGATGTGACGTCAGCGCGCTTCAACGGTGATGTGACGTCAGCGCGCTTCAACGGTGATGTGACGTCAGCGCGCTTCAACGGTGATGTGACGTCAGCGCGCTTCAACGGTGATGTGACGTCAGCGCGCTTCAACGGTGACGTGACGTCAGCGCGCTTCAACGGTGACGTGACGTCATCGCGCTTCAACGGTGACGTGACGTCAGCGCGCTTCAACGGTGACGTGACGTCAGCGCGCTTCAACGGTGACGTGACGTCAGCGCGCTTCAACGGTGACGTGACGTCAGCGCGCTTCAACGGTGACGTGACGTCAGCGCGCTTCAGCGGCGACGTGACGTCATCGCGCGAGACCTCGTTACGCGTGCGGTCGCCGAAATTGTGATTTTTCCCGCGTGACGCCATCGCGCCACCACCGCTGCGTAATGACGTCGGCGATGTTAACCAATTGTGACGCCATAACAAAACAATATTTAAATTTTGATTTAAAGCTTTCGTGACTGCAGGGATTCATATTAATGAAATAATACAAATATAAAACAATATTTGTGTTTATATTTGTATTATTTTATTATTTCCCTTCTACGTCACTTTACCGAAAGAACCAAGAATATGAAAAAATATATATTTAAATTAATGAATAGGCGACGTTTCGGGCAATGAGCCTTGTGCATCAAAGCGCGTTGACGAGTGTGTTGACTTTGTTGTTGTTGTTGTTGCGATATTCCAAAGACCCATTATCCATCCGCCGCTGTGTATAACATTCGTGGACAATTGTCTGTGTGTCTCCGTTCCTCTTGTTTTTATGTTTTGTCTTTCTTTGGAATTTTCACACTTAAATTCTAACTTAGCAATCTTTGAAATACGTAATCGACCAGGCTATGCGTTAATTGTGTGTTGACCGAATCTCTGTGTCGTTTTACAAAATATTTCGAAACTTTGCTAGGTTATTTAATTTAGTGTGTTCTGTCTCCCTCTAAACCTGCTTACCTTACTCCCCTCCCTTCGTACTCATTGACATGTAAAAATGTTTACCTACCCCCTCCCTCTCTCTGCCTCCGCCCCCCTCTGTCTATTTAAGGCCACCCCACAGAGACGATCACCCCTCTCTGTACCTGTGTTGCTCTCTCTCTATGTATCTTGGTGATATCTGTCTGCTTATATGTCTGTCTGTAGTTTTCTGGTTAGATTCTATGTCGCTATTTCATTATACCTGATGATGATTGCTTGTGTTGCAATCGAAACGTCGTATGCTATTATTTAATTTATTATTTTATCTTTATACGTGACTTTACCGAAAAAACCAAAGAATAATTCCTGCATTTTTTTCGATTTAAAGCTTTCGTGACTGCAGGGATTCATCTTCTTGGTTCTTTCGGTAAAGTCACGTAGAAGGGAAGTAATAAAATAATAAAAATAAAACATAATAAAACAATTCTCACGACGTTTCGGCCACAACGCAAGCAGCCGTCCTCAGGTGAAAACCAGGTCCGTCGAGGCGACAGAGTCTGAATGAAACAGCACACGAGCTTGGAGCATATATATAAGCTGGGCGCATTGACAAAGGAATTTGCATATCAAAAGGAATTTAGCATATTTATGGGAAATGCAGGAATGTAATTAGTACTGCATATGCATGTGCATTAGCTGCAGTTACTGCAGCAACTGCTGCAGCAGCAGTAACTGCAGCTCCCTTTGATGCTGTTAATCCTGCATAATGCACATGCATATGCAGTACTAATTACATTCCTGCATTTCCCATAAATATGCTAAATTCCTGTTGATATGCAAATTCCTTTGTCAATGCGCCCAGCTTATATATATGCTCTAAGCCCGTGTGCTGTTTCATTCAGACTCTGTCGCCTCGACGGACCTGGTTTTCACCTGAGGACGGCTGCTTGCGTTGTGGCCGAAACGTCGTGAGAATTGTTTTATTATGTTTTATTTTTATTATTTTATTACTTCCCTTCTACGTGACTTTACCGAAAGAACCAAGAAGAATAATTCCTGCAGTCACGAAAGCTCCAAAATTAAGATTCGTGGACAAGATCGACGCAAAGAATGTTCGTGCAGTGTGAATAAGAGCGTTAGAGCTCGTCGGATTCCTCCAGTACAAATGAATATTCTGATTCTGTCGAGATTTCTCACGCGACGAGATTTTGTTTTTTAAAGCTCTAATTGCTGTTTACACGATACGGTGATAATTGTTTTTTTTACCCTTTAATCTGGCAACAAAACTGACACCTTTTTTACGAGGAGTCATGTTTGCATAGACCACAATACCTGCAGTCATAATGCAAACAAAAAACACACAACTCTGATAATGTATGCACTGTCCTTGAAGTTGATTGGTCCACACCCGAGACAGCTTCCTTAGAGCCTGGAGGGACGTTATCCACCACGTGGTCTGTCAGCTGTTCGCGCGTGGGGGGGACTATCCACCACGTGATCTGTCAGCTGTTCGCCCGTGGGGGGGACTATCCACCACGTGGTCTGTCAGCTGTTCGCGCGTGGGGGGGGGGGGGGACTATCCACCACGTGGCCTGTCAGCTGTTCGCGCGTGGGGGGGGACTATCCACCACGTGGCCTGTCAGCTGTTCGCGCGTGGGGGGGGACTATCCACCACGTGGCCTGTCAGCTGTTCGCGCGTGGGGGGGGGACTATCCACCACGTGGTCTGTCAGCTGTTCGCGCGTGGGCGGGAGGACACGTTTTCGACCACGTGGTCTGTCAGCTGTTCGCGCGTGGGGGGGGACTATCCACCACGTGGCCTGTCAGCTGTTCGCGCGTGGGGGGGGACTATCCACCACGTGGCCTGTCAGCTGTTCGCGCGTGGGGGGGGGACTATCCACCACGTGGTCTGTCAGCTGTTCGCGCGTGGGCGGGAGGACACGTTTTCGACCACGTGGTCTGTCAGCTGTTCGCCCGTGGGGGGGACTATCCACCACGTGGCCTGTCAGCTGTTCGCCCGTGGGGGGGACTATCCACCACGTGGTCTGTCAGCTGTTCGCGCGTGGGGGGGGACTATCCACCACGTGGTCTGTCAGCTGTTCGCGCGTGGGGGGGAGGACACGTTTTCGACCACGTGGTCTGTCAGCTGTTCGCCCGTGGGGGGGACTATCCACCACGTGGTCTGTCAGCTGTTCGCCCGTGGGGGGAACTATCCACCACGTGGTCTGTCAGCTGTTCGCGCGTGGGGGGGGACTATCCACCACGTGGTCTGTCAGCTGTTCGCCCGTGGGGGGGACTATCCACCACGTGGTCTGTCAGCTGTTCGCGCGTGGTGGGGGCGTTATCCAAAGCACGATCCAGACTCAACATCTGCTTCGCATTGGGAGATCCGATGGCATTTGGCGAACTCCGAAAGGCCTGCCCAGAGGGAAAACGACAGGGGGCACTGTTTCCTCACCTCACTCACCACGGTCCATCACCTCACCACCACCACCACCCATGGTCTATCCACTGCTACCGCTCCTCACCAGAGTGCAAGCCCTCACTCCTCGCCACCACCATCATCATCATCATCATCCATGGTCTATCCACTGCTACTCTTTCCTTGCCAGAGTACAACCTGAGAATTGTTTTTTACCCTTTAATCTGGCAACAAAACTGACACATTTTTTACGAGGAGTCATGTTTGCATAGACCACAATACCTGCAGTCATAATGCAAAAAAAAACCACAACTCTGATAATGTATGTGCACTGTCCTTGAAGTTGATTGGTCCACACCCGAGACAGCTTACCCTAGAGCCTCGTCTCACATTGTGGTCTATGCAAACATGACTCCTCGTAAAAAAGGTGTCAGTTTTGTTGCCAGATTAAAGGGTAAAAAACCAATTATCATATATTTTACTGGCAAATGAGGTACCAATGGTGTAAAGGGTCCAACCTCTCACCGGGGTCATGTCCCTCACCTCTCAACACCAGCGTTCAATTCCTCTCCCTCTCTTCATCGTAATGGTCACCATCAACAACCATGGTCTATCTACTGCTCCCCTACCCACTCTGATGGGGGTACACTCTCCACAGGGCTTCATTCCAAATGCCCCCCAAGCCACCCCCTCCCTCGAAATTGCGAAATGATGATGAGGTGGTGATGGTGCCCCATAAGGAAACCAACAACGCCGAACGCATTAGACACGCACGGAGAACACACGCACAGAGAGCACATACACGGGGGACGCAGAGTACACACACAGAGAACACACAGAACCCAGACATAACACGCAGAGAGAACACACACACAGAGAACACACACCGAACACATACAACTAACACGCAGAGAGAGAACACACACACACAGAGAACACAGTACACGCAGAGAGAACACACACAGAACACAGACACATAACACGCAGAGAGAGAACACACACACACAGAGAGAGAACACACGCACAGAGAACACACGGGGGACACAGAGTACACACGCAGAGAACACACAGAACACAGACACATAACACGCTGAGATAGAACACACACAGAACACAGACACATAACACGCAGAGAGAACACACACACACAGAGAACACACAGAACACATACACATAACACGCAGAGAGAGAACACACACACAGAGAACACAGAACACGCAGAGAACACACACAGAACACAGACACATAACACGCAGAGAGAACACACACACACACAGAGAACACACAGAACACAGACACATAACACGCAGAGAGAGAACACACACACAGAGAACACAGAACACGCAGAGAACACACACAGAACACAGACACATAACACGCAGAGAGAACACACGCACAGAGAGCATACACGGGGGACGCAGAGTACACACGCAGAGAATACACACAGAACACAGACACATAACACGCAGAGAGAGAACACACACACACAGAGAACACAGAACACGCAGAGAGTACACACACAGAACACGTACTGAAAACACACACAGAACACACACACAGAACACACACACAGCACACACACACAGAACACACAGAACGCACACACATAACACGCAAAGAGAGAACACACACACACAGAACACACACACAGAGCACACACAGAACACACACACACAGAACACAGACACTTAACATGCAGAGAGAGAACACACACACACAGATAACACGCAGAGCACACACACACACAGACACATAACACGCAGAGAGAACACACACACAGAACACAGACACATAACACACACAGAGAACACATAGAACACACAGAACACATAACACGCAGAGAGAACACACAGTACACACACACAGAACACAGCATACACACAGAGCACACACAGAGAATACATGCGTACACGCAAGGCACACACACACACTGAACGCACACACACACAGAATGCACACACACACACACAGGCATTACGCTCACACACACACAGAACGCACACACACACAGACAGAACACACACACAGGCAGAACGCACACACACACACACACCGCACACACACACACACCGCACGCACGCACACACACACACCGCACGCCCTGAGGTTTCGAGTCGGTCCCCCACAGAGCTCCGATTGTCCCACAGGGGTCTAAAGGGTCCCACAGAGGTCAGGTTCCCGATGGGAGACCCCCGGTGGTTTCGTTGTTGCACAAGGGCAGCACGGGATAAACACAAACACACACAAGAACATACACACGCGGCGTGTACGACTTACTAAACACACACAAAGACAAACCTTGTCGTCCTAACAGGCTGCTGGGGCAAGTGCTGTTAGCGAGTAGCAGCACTGCCTATGAAGGATACAAAGACAAAGATCCCCCGTGTAGCCTCTAACAGACTGCTGGGGCAAGTGATGTTAGCGAGTAGCAGCAGCGCCTATGAAGGATACAAAGACAAAGATCTCCCGTGTAGCCTCTAACAGACTGCTGGGGCAAGTGCTGTTAGCGAGTAGCACCTATGAAGGCCGGCACGGTGGCACACGGCGCACGGCGTCGATGTTTACACACTGCACGATATACGCGTTTTAGGCTGAGTCGACCTAGGTAGCACGGGAACCGATTGAGATATTCGTCACTGATGTTGGCCGTGAGCGGAAAATCGAGCTTACGCACAAATATCCCCAATATAGCCTGAACAGACTGTAGGAGCATTACATGCGCACACACACACACACGTAGCCTTGCATAGAGACGTGAAGACTTACAAAGAGACCCACAGACTTAGGGCATTTTCCATGAGTCACAAGGACTCTGCACCGCAGCCTCATTCGACTTTGGACTCGGGTTACCACCCCCAGCCCCCCCGTACCCCCACGGCCCCCCACACACCCCAGCCCCCCACACACCCCAGCCTCCCACACACCCCCAGCCCCCCACACACCCCCAACCTCCCACACACCCCAGCACCCCACACACCCCCAGCCCCCCACACACCCCCAGCCACCAGACCCACACACCCCAACCCCCCACACACCCCCACACCCCTCCCCCCCAGCCTCCCACACACCCCAGCCCCCCACACACCCCAGCCCCCCACACACCCCAGCCCCCCACACACCCCCCAGCCCCCCACACACCCCAACCCCACCACCACATCGCCCAGAACCCCGTTACCAAATTTCGACTCGACTTGCTTCCATGTGGATCTGAGCCCGAATTCTCGAATTCCCTGGGCACAATCTCACTCGGTGGTAGTCACATTATGGACCGTCTCCTGCATTCCCAACATTATGATTTCAGGTCAAGCGGAAGTAAATTGATAAACAATGTCAGACGGAGGGATTTATGTTTGGTTGCGAAGCTGTGGGAAATTAAACCCTTCCCCCCGCCGTAATTTAACATTTGGTCGTGTTGTGTAATATATATTTGTGTTTTACGTTTAATTCCGTCAGCAAACCGGACTGGACCTGACCTTTATCCCGTCCGAGTATTTCTGGGAAAAAGCCCCGCGTGTGGAAATCGTTCTGGGAAATAGAGGGTCCCACCAAAATATATCCCCGCCATTAAAACCACTAAAACAATCTGGAAATGCCACATTTGGTTTATTTTTTGTTGTTTAAATACTTAAAAAACCAACCCGACTCGAGATGCCCTGCAGTCTTTGAGTCGACCGTCCGTGGTCAATACTTGGGTGACAGACTAGCTCACGCACTCCATAGAGATGGTCTTAAAAGTAAATCCGCGCCTGTAGCCGGAGACCCCCATTCGCTCCGTACGAAGATCCGTGGACTCGCTCGAACTGCGCTTGCCATTAAACCGGATTGTGAGGTTCGGCAGCAATTGGCAAATGACTCACACAGAGGCTCCTGGAAACGTACGGACACCCCCAGACACACAAACACACACACAGACACACAGACACACACACACAGACACACACACACAGACATACACACCCCCAGACACACACACACAGACACACACACAGACACACTCACACACAGACACATACACACAGACACACACACCCCCAGACACACACACAAACACACCCCCAGACACACACACAAACACACACAGACACACACACAGACACACACACACAGACACACACACCCCCAGACACACACACACACACACAGACACACACCCCCAGACACACAAACACACACAAACACACACAAACACACACGCCACGTGAACGATTTATCCATGTGTTTCTCGTTTATTTCACAGTTGATGTAGCCCACTTGCTGTCATTTAACAGCACAAGGGAGGAGGGCACATTCGTGTTACGCGCGGACACACCCACGACAAAGATCCCCCATATAGCCTTTGCAGGCGGATGGGGCAAGTGCTGTTAGCGAGTAGCAGCACCGACGAAGCGCGGCGCACGAGGGGGTGGGTGGCCAGCACCACAACAAAGACAAAGCTCCCCCGTATAGCCTTAACGGACTGTTGGGGCAAGGGCTGTTAGCGGGCACCTATGAAGGCCGGCACCACGCCCCGTTGACTTTGTCTCCCCAGTGGCGATGTTTACTACACACCGCACCAGGTACTCATTTTACGCAGAGTAGACCTATGGGAGACCCAGGACCGGTTCAGATAATCGTCACCGGTGTTGGCGTCCGTGAGCGGGATTCGAACTCGGGTCGCCGGGTTCGTAGAACAGCGTAGCGCTAACCGCTGCGCCACCGCTCCCCGCCCCTCCCCCCGTACACATATGCACAGACACGCAGCACCACAGACACACACACGTGCGCAAGTTACACATCGGCACCCTGAAAACACAACTCCCACCGTCATCGCCTTCATATATCTCCCAGGTCTCCAGCAAGCTCTGCGGAACGACGCGGTGACCAGCTCATGGCACACAACAACAACACGCCAACAACAACCCAACAACAACCCAACAACAACACAACAACAACAAAAACTGCCGTCGCGAAAGTGGCAACAAGGAAGGAAGGAAGGGGACACCACCGTCACGAGTTACGATCAAACATCGTCACAAAACACAACAACAACACAACAACAACAATACAACAACAAAGAAATAAAACACGACAGAGTTATGAACGACGCACAGGATGCACGCGCACACAGAAAAAAACCTCGCTCGTCGTGGCAGGAACCGTCAACAGTTCCCGGGGAGCTGCAACTTGTTGCAGGGAGCTGGCAACTTGTTGCAGGGGACTGGCAACTTTTTGCAGGGAGCTGGCAACTTGTTGCAGGGAGCTGGCAACTTGTTACAGGGGACTGGCAACTTGTTGCAGGGAGCTGGCAACTTGTTGCAGGGGAATGACAACTTGTTGCAGGGAGCTGGCAACTTGTTACAGGGGACTGGCAACTTGTTGCAGGGAGCTGGCAACTTGTTGCAGGGAGCTGGCAACTTCTTGCAGGGAGCTGGCAACTTGTTACAGGGGCCTGGCAACTTGTTGCAGGGAGCTGGCAACTTGTTGCAAGGGACTGACAACTTGTTGCAGGGAGCTGGCAACTTGTTGCAGGGGACTGGCAACTTGTTGTAGGGAGCTGGCAACTTGTTACAGGGGACTGGCAACTTGTTGTAGGGAGCTGGCAACTTGTTACAGGGGCCTGGCAACTTGTTGCAGGGAGCTGGCAACTTGTTGCAAGGGACTGACAACTTGTTGCAGGGAGCTGGCAACTTGTTGCAGGGGACTGGCAACTTGTTGTAGGGAGCTGGCAACTTGTTACAGGGGACTGGCAACTTGTTGCAGGGAGCTGGCAACTTGTTGTAGGGAGCTGGCAACTTGTTACAGGTGACTGGCAACTTGTTGCAGGGAGCTGGCAACTTGTTACAGGGGCCTGGCAACTTGTTACAGGTGACTGGCAACTTGTTACAGGGGACTGGCAACTTGTTGTAGGGAGCTGGCAACTTGTTACAGGTGACTGGCAACTTGTTGCAGGGAGCTGGCAACTTGTTGCAGGGAGCTGGCAACTTGTTGCAGGGGACTGGCAACTTGTTACAGGGGACTGGCAACTTGTTGTAGGGAGCTGGCAACTTGTTACAGGTGACTGGCAACTTGTTGCAGGGAGCTGGCAACTTGTTGCAGGGGACTGACAACTTGTTGCAGGGAGCTGGCAACTTGTTGCAGGGAGCTGGCAACTTGTTGCAGGGGACTGGCAACTTGTTACAGGGGACTGGCAACTTGTTGCAGGGAGCTGGCAACTTGTTACAGGTGACTGGCAACTTGTTGCAGGGAGCTGGCAACTTGTTGCAGGGGACTGGCAACTGTTGTTGCAAGGAACTGTTGTTCTGAGCGACGCGACCTCCGGGCAGCGTTGTGACCACACCGCCCACCCTCACACACGGGGAGCGCTGCGACAACTCTTCGACTCGTCTCACCAGCACAGTCACCACCAGCACCAGCACAGTCACCACCACCACCAGCACAGTCACCACCACCACCAGCACAGTCACCACCACCACCCCGCGTGTCTCCCTTGCTCAGAGTCTGGGCAGAGGACCCAGGGGCTGTGTCCGTCACAGTCGCCCCGCTGCTGCCAACACGGCGAGTCGTCGCCTACCACGCCGGTGGTCACACCAGGGACGAACATTCGCGATAACGTGCTCCTGCTGCTGCTGCTGCTGCTCCTGCTGCTGCTGCTCCTGCTGCTGCTGCTGCTACAGCTGCTGCTGCTGCTGCTCCTGCTGCTGCTGCTACAGCTGCTACAGCTGCTGCTGCTGCTGCTACAGCTGCTGCTTCTTACATCAAGGAACACTTTGTGCACAACGCGGAAACGCGCGCCGTTATAACGCTAAACGCGCGCCGTTATAACGCGAAACGCACACCGTTATAACGCGAAACGCACACCGTTATAACGCGAAACGCACACCGTTATAACGCAAAATTCACACCGTTATAACGCGAAACGCACACCGTTATAACGCGGAATGCACACCGTTATAACGCGAAACGCACACCGTTATAACGCGAAATTCACAACGTTATAACGCGAAACGCACACCGTTATAACGCGGAATGAGTGTCGTTATACCGCCGTTACGTTATCATTATTACGTATTCGTTACTACGTAATTACCTTATTTGTTATTACGTGATCACGTTATTTGTTATCACGTTATCGTTATCACGTTATCATTGTTACATTATCCTTATTACGTCATTGTTTATCGCTAAACGCGCCGTTCGATTTTGGGCGGCACTGCTCAGGCGGGCACCGACTCCGATCCATAATCAGGGTTTTATTTTGTGGGTCAGATCGCGCGAGTTTAAATGTGTCGTTGAACCCGCCACAGCCAACCGGTAAGGGTTTGTGGCCAATTAGTTACGAGCACTTCAGCACTTGCCGCTTGGTTTTGTGCGTTGGAGAGCAAATCCACGACGTTTGTCATTTGAGTCCCACGGCGTTTGGCTGCCGATTGCATCCAGCATCATCATCATCGTTGTCGTCGGGCGACTGTGGCCGAATCGTACTTACGCGATCAAACCCAAACGCCTCTAGTATGATTCATATTGGTCGCGAAAGCCTCCCAGGTGTCAAACGACTACTACGACTACTACTACCAGCAACAGCAGTAGCGCGTTGATCAAGGACTTGCCGTACAACGCACGGCAAAACCAACCGCCGACACACAGGATTTCATATCCACACATCGCCCCCATGCTCACTTCGCAACGGCAGCAGCAACAACGACAACACAACAACAACAACACCAACAACACAACAACATAGCGAAGGCTTTTCGGGGTTAGATCGTGTAAGTGTAAATGTGTCGTTAAACCCGCCACCACCCGACACAGCCAACCATGGGGTAAAATCGCCTGTTGGTGCTCGATGTAATAACCGGCAAAACGTCATGGTGCCCAAATTGTGAAAAACAAGAATAGGATTGAACCCTTTCTGGCTAGAAAGTAGGAGGTGTTAAGATGTTCAAACACCAAATAGATAATACAGTGATCCCTCGTTTATCGCGGTTAATGGGGACCGGAACCTCTCGCGATAGATGAAAATCCGCGAAGTAGGATTGGCCCCCTAGGAATTTCTGTATATGTGTGTGTGGGTACCAGAATGTTTAAAATATGTATATTTATACTTTATATATATTTTACTTAAATCTATTTAATTATAAAACCTTAACATTATACATTCACTCTCTCTCTCTCTCTCAAGATACAGTAGTATCTTGAGACTTGACTCCAGTAATGACGACGACAATGACGACGATGACAGACCTGTGCAGTTCGACGAATGTGATGATGAATGATGATGATGATGGTGTTACTGCACAGGTATAATGAGGCCTTTAAATCAGTTCTAAAAATCCGCGATGCACTGAGGCCGCGAAACTTGAATCGCGAAGTGGCGAGGGATTACTGTAAACCTTTTGCGAGGAATCGAGTCGACAGTAACTACAAGCAGTAGTTGCGGTGAACATGCAAACACACACGCTCTGATAACAGTGGTCAACAAAAAAAAAACATTTTTTTCTGGCCTGGACTTTTGCAGCTGTTTTAGACTAAATTTCAGGGTGCTGATTCCAAATCTGATCTCAGATTTGCTCTATCACATGTCATTTCTATGCTATCGGCATACCCCATTTTCATTGATTTTACCCGAAATTAACTCTGTCACTTATGATTGCAAGTTGTTGCGAGTCAGTGACTGCTTTAGTGTTAAAATATTGTGCTGTATTTTTAGGATAGTGTGTTTATAATATCATTTTATGTACATATCCACATTTATTTAATATTTTTCTTCTGCAGTTTTTATTGAAAATATTTAATATCTCAAAAACCTGATGTGATAGACAAAAACTGATGCCAGATTTGGAATCAGCACCCCAAAATTACCTTGAAACCGTTGGAATACCTTATGCCAGAAAAAGTGTGTTGACCAGTGTAATAGAGGGCATTGTCTTTGCGACTGATTGGCCTACACCAGAGGCAGCAGCCTGCTTTAGGGCCTAGCCTCACCACCGGTGTCAGACCAGAGAACGCCAAAAGGCGAACAGCGCAAAGGCAATGCCACACGTATCAGAGCATTTGGAGCTCGGGGTGAACATCTATTTTGTGTTTGAACATCTCAACACCACCTGTTTTATTGCCAAAGGATCAAACCTATTATTATTTTTCATACTCTGATACTGGCAAATAGGTCACATGGGACTCAAAGTGATAATGTTGTGGCTTTAACTCTCCAACACACCAGTATTGCTGAACTAGCAATGAATTGGCCACGTTTTTTTTACGCGACAAACCTTCCTGGTTGGCTGTGTCGGGTGGTGGCGGGTTTAACGACACGTTTATGCTTGCGAGGATCTAAACCAAAAACACCTCTATTGTGAATAATTTTGGTCGCGAAAGCCCTACTACGTGTCAACACAACAACGGTAACAACAACGGTAACAACAACAACAACAACGGTAACAACAACAACAACGGTAACAACAACAACAACGGTAACAACAACAACAACAACGGCAAGGGGCCGTTCGGCAAATGGCTGAGCGGTAATGCCGCTGCGGTGCTTGTGCCAGGCCAGGTTGTACATGGGGCGCTGTAACCACGGGAACTGAAAATAAGCAGACGGGGTGAGGGGTAGAGGTAGAACCAGTGGCTGGCTGGGTGATTGGGTTAAGAATATGGTCTGTGGAAGGGATGGTCCAACAGTAGTTGGTTAGGGTTAGAGCCATTATGAGTGCCTGGGTGGTTAAAGTTACGGGGAGACCTAGTACCAGCGTCTCGTTAGCTAGTTGGTTAGGATTATGGCTCGCACTAAGTACTCACGTCTGGTTGGTTAGGGTCAGGGTTATTGTTTGATTGACCATCACGTGCTTCAGCCAACCAACCACCCTCCCCACCCCGCACCTCCTCCCTTAGTCCCGTACGGCCCTCTCAGGCCTTCTCAAGGCCTCTCAGGCCCCCTCTCAGGTCCTCTCTCGGGCCTTCTCAGGCCCTCTCAGGCCCTCTCAGGCCCTCTCAGGGCCTCTCAGGCCCTCTCAGGGCCTCTCAGATCCTATCAGGCTCTCCCAGGCCTTCTCAGGCCTTCTCAGGCTCTCTCAGGCCTTCTCAGGCTCTCTCAGGCCCTCTCAGGCCTTCTCAGGCTCTCTCAGGCCTTCTCAGGCTCTCTCAGGCCCTCTCAGGTCTTCTCAGGCTCTCTCAGGCCTTCTCAGGCTCTCTCAGGCCCTCTCAGGCCTTCTCAGGCTCTCTCAGGCCTTCTCTCGGGCCTTCTCGGGCCTTCTCAGGCTCTCTCAGGCTTTCTCTCAGGCCCTCTCAGCGCCGTGCTCCCATCTTCTGGGCGCCTCTACTCCACGTCCAACGACGACAACAGTTCCTCTCCCGGAGGCTGTGACCTCTTCGCCGTGACCTTTTTCACCTTGACCTTGCCACACAGTGGCACTTTCTCACCGTGACCTCTTTACCGTGACCTCACCGTGACCTCCCCACCGCGACCTTCCTCACTGTCGCCTCTCCACCATCGTCCCGTCTCCCTCCTTTACCGCGACCCCCGGCCGACGGCTTCCTCGTCCCTGCAGGTGCCCGGCGTTGCGCCCGGCGTCCCCTGCGCCGGCGGCACCTGCCCGGGGTGGGCCCCCAGTTCCTCCTGTTTGGGGCCCCCCATCCCACGGGCCCCAGGAGATCCTGGCTGAGGAGGCTCAATGGTTCCTTCCTCCTTCTTCTCTCCCTCCACCACCTCCTCCTCGTCCACTTCCAGCAGCTCAGGGTTGACGACCATCGCCGTGGTGGCGCGATGCCTTGGCCCGGGGCCTCCATAGCCCCACAGACTCTCTGAGGGGGGGCAGCCGGCCCCCCGCGGGGGGCTGCGTGGGCTCCGGGTGGAGGACCTGTGGGCGGGCTCCGTCGAGAGGCTGCGGCGCAGGCTGGAGAGCAGCGAGCCCATCTTGTGGGGCGACGGCAGGCGGCGGCCCAGGAGGCCGCACAGAGCCCGGAGGACGGCTCGCCGGAGCAGGATGTACACCCACGGGTCGAGCACCTGCGGTGGAGTACACGGTGGCGGGGTGTTCACTACCTCGCCTGGCACGCACGAGGTCGCGGGTTCGATCCCGACGCTGACCATGCCTGGGTATTTGGAGTTTGCGTGCCTCTCTCCCTCTGGGTCGCGTGGATTTTTCTCCGGGTCCTCCGGGTTTTCCCCTCCACATTTAGATACACGTGTGTATATACCAGGCAAGGTAGCTGCGGTACACTTCAACGTGATAAACCACTTCGTCGGGCTGTCATTTGTGGCCAGCGCCTTCCTGGATAGCGGCACGGCTGCTGATCACCGGGCCAGAAGGCCCGAAGGCCCTGCCAGAGGCCCAAAGGCCCGGAACGTCGCGCGCCAGCAACGGACAGCACCGCCAACACTTTGTGATGACGGCTCAGTTGCGTTTAATTTTTTTGCGCTGATTTACATTTGTCGCCGTTGCCGTAACTTTATTTTATATTTTAAACAAATTACTTGGTGGTGAAGGTGAGCACCTGGTAGAGTGTTGGTGAGCGGTGGCGAGCGGTGGTTGTGGTGAGTGGTGAGCTCCTGTTCCGAGTGGTGCTGAGTGGTGGTTAGCGGTGGTGATGATCAGCCAATAGTTGAGTGGTGGTGAGTGGTGGTGGTGAGAATGAGCGCCTGTGCTGAGTGGTGGTGAGCGGTGGTGGTGAGCACCTGCTTGAGAGGTAGTGAGTGGTGGTGGCGGTGGTGACAATAAGCCCCTGTGCTGAGTGGTGGTGAGTGGTGGTGAGTGGTGGTGGTGAGCCCCTGTGCTGAGTGGTGGTGAGTGGTGGTGAGCGGTGGTGGTGAGCACCTGCTTGAGTGGTAGTGAGTGGTGGTGAGCGGTGGTGACAATAAGCCCCTGTGCTGAGTGGTGATGAGTGGTGGTGAGTGGTGGTGAGTGGTGGTGAGTGGTGGTGGTGAGCCCCTGTGCTGAGTGGTGGTGAGTGGTGGTGAGGGGTGGTGGTGAGCCCCTGTGCTGAGTGGTGGTAAGTGGTGGTGAGCGGTGGTGGTGAGCACCTGTGCTGAGTGGTGGTGAGTGGTGGTGAGTGGTGGTGAGTGGTGGTGAGCGGTGGTGGTGAGCCCCTATGCTGAGTGGTGGTGAGCCCCTGTGCTGAGTGGTGGTGAGTGGTGGTGAGCGGTGGTGGTAAGCCCCTGTGCTGAGTGGTGGTGAGTGGTGGTGAGTGGTGGTGGTGAGCACCTGTGCTGAGTGGTGGTGAGTGGTGGTGAGTGGTGGTGAGCGGTGATGGTGAGAGGTGGTGGTGAGCACCTGGTTGCTGCAGGCGAATCTGAGCAGCAGAAGGAACCGCTCCTTGTCGGCGCTTCGAAGGAACACGCAGTCCGGTGCCGGCTCCGGCTCCCAGAAGTAGCGCCATGCCATCATGGCGACAGTCACCTGCACACGGGGTCACGGCCAGGGGTCACGGCCAGGCGTCATGGCCAGGGGTCAGGCCAGGGGTCACGGCCAGGGGTCTCGGGGTCACGGCCAGGGGTCACGGCCAGGGCTCACGGCCAGGGGTCAAGTGTCACTAAACTAAAACTATTTTAAATGTTACCAGGTAAGCCCCACTAAGCTGTGTGGCTCTTCTTTAGAAGCCAGCTGGCTATCACGAATGATAGCTCAACGCACTGGGCTCATTTCCATCGCGTGGAAATTGATAGCAGCAGCAATGATTGTTTTGTTTTTGCTGAAGTGGGAGAGAGAGATGCCGTGGTAGGAGGTTATATAGGTAAGAGAGGGGGGAGGGGCAGGGGAGGGGGGTAGGGGGAGGGGGAGCGTTGCGTGGACGTTAGGAGAGGGACGTGAAGCTGGACGGGGGGGGGAAGTGGTCGGGGCTGGAAGTGGGAGGCTGAGAGAGCTGGGGATGCGCGGGGGGGGGAGGATGCAACAACAACAACAACGCCACTGCAGCAACAATGCCAATGAAGCCAACCATGGCAATGCAGCAGCAGCAGCAGTGCCAAACGCTGCGGATGCAATTAACTTCTTAATAGCAGCAGCCAAATACTCTGAACGCGTGACGCTGATTCTCGGGGAAAACTGGCGGACCCGGAGAAAAATCCACGTGACCACGGCCGGGGGTCCCGCCCGAGGGTCACGGGGTCACGGGTCACAGCCAGAGGTCACAGGGTGGTGGTGGTGCACGCCTGTGATCAGCCAGCGCTGTGGAGGCGCGCCTGGAAAAGGCGGTAGAGCAACTGTGGACTAATCTCCATCTGTTAAAACCTGTGGGTGAGTGTGATGGGGAGCGTTTAGGTGAGTGTTGTGGTGAGTGTCGTGGTGAGTGTCATGGTGAGTATCGTGGTGAGCACTTAGGTGAGTGTCGTGGTGAGTGTCGTGGGGAGTGGGCGAGCGATTAGGTGAGTGTCCTGGTGAGTGTCGTGGTGAGTGTCGTGGTGAGTGTCGTGGCAAGTGGGTGAGCGTTTAGGTGAGTGTCGTGGTGAGTGTCGTGGTGAGTGTCATGGTGAGTGTCATGGTGAGTATCGTGGTGAGCGTTTAGGCGAGTGGCGTGGTGATTGTTGTCGTGAGTGTCGTGGTGATTGTTGTGGTGAATGTCATGGTGAGCGTGTGCGAGCACGCACCAGGAAGGGGCTCCAGCACACGGTGGCGACGAGCATGATGGCCACCAGCTGCACCGCCATCTCCACGTCGTGCGGCCTCCGCGCCGACGTGACGGACGTGCGCCGCTCCCCGCACCACAGCCTCCGGCGGGCCCTGGCCAGGTTCACCACGGTGACCGTGTTGCACACGAGGGACGCGGCCAGGCAGGCCAGGCCCACGGCCGAGAAGAGCAGCGCGGACACCAGCGCCGGCCACCCGCTGCCCCCGGCCCGGCCGCCCCCGCCGGCCTGTCCGCGCATGTCCACGAAGCACCACGAGCCGGGGAAGTGGCGCACGTAGGCCCCGGCGCCGAGGGCGGGCAGCGCCGCCAGCGCCAGCACGGCGGCCCACGCGGCCAGCACGGCCCGGCGGGCCCCGCGTGCCGTCACGCGGGCGGCGAAGCGCAGCGGCAGGGAGACGCCCACGCAGCGCTCGGCCGCCATCGCCGTGCCCAGGGCGAGCGGCGCCAGGCCGAAGAACACCATGCACGTGCCGAAGAAGCGGCACAGCGAGCCGGCGCCGTCGTCGATCTCCTCCCAGCGGAGGCCCGCGCCGTAGGCCCGCGCCACCAGCGCGCCCGTGATGACCTGCCCGCTCATGTCGGTGAACACCAGCCCGCCGGCGAACACCAGGAAGGAGGCGCGCGAGCGCGAGCGGAAGCGCCGGTAGAGGCGCCCCACCACGAGCAGCGCCGCCAGGTTGCTGCCGGTGCCGAGCAGCATGAAGGCGAGCGACGTGCCCAGGGAGCGGCCCGGCTCCAGCGGCCCCGCCGGGCCGCACGCCGCCGCCGCCGCCGAGGTGGTGTTGGGGCCGCCGGGCGGCTCTAGCGGCGGCGGCGACAGGGAGACGGCAAGGCCGCCCGGCGAGTCGCCCATCCTCGACCCTCCTGCTCCTCCTCGCTACTCTCAAGTCCTCCTCCTCCTCGTCGTCGTCGTCGTGGTGTAGACGTCGCCTCCTCTTCTCATTCTCCTCCCTCCTTGCACCGCGTGCCCTCGTGTGTCGCTCTCCCTCCTACAGCCACCACCTCCTCCTCCTCCTCTTCCTCGTCCTCTTCACGTCCTCCTACCGACTCGGGGTCCCGACAAAGCCGAACCTGGACAGAAAGGTGGTGGGGAGGGTGGGGGTGGTATCACTGGTCAGGAGGGGTGGGGGGTGGGGGGTGGTGGGAGATGCACGTGGCCCCCGCATCCCGGCGACGCCGTCCCCCCCGTGCCGAGCCCGTCTCTCCCGCGTGCCGGCACGGAGATCCACGTGCCCCGCGAGCCCCTTGCACGTTGGGCCCCTCCGAGTCGATATTCTAACCCGCAGCCCTCGCAGGACGTAAATCCTGCGGCCCGAACCCTCAACGCATTCCCTAAACCCCCGAAGCGCACAGCCCTTAACTCCCCTCTGGCGCAGACGTAAATCCGGCCTTTTCATTCCATCATGACGTTGTAATATTTTACCCAGGAGACGCGTCACCGAGTCTCGATGACTCTTAGGACGGTTCCCAGCTGGGAGGCCCAGAGATGGCCCCTAGCGTGGGACCGGTGGCCTCACGACGGCAACGATCACGACGGACACGGTGACCTCACTACCGACACGGTGACCTCGCTATGGACACGGTGACCTCGCTATGGATACGGTGACCTCACTACCGACACGGTGACCTCGCTATGAATATGGTGACCTCGCTACCGACACGGTGACCTCACTACCGACACGGTCACCTCGCTATGAATACGGTGACCTCACTATGGATACGATGACATCACTATGGATATGGTGACCTCGCTATGGATACGGTGACCTCACTACCGACACGGTGACCTCGCTATGAATACGGTGACCTCGCTACCGACACGGTGACCTCGCTATGGACACTGTGACATCACAACTGACACCGTGACTTCACTAAGGACACTGTGATGCCACTACCGACATTGTGACTTCACTAAGGACACTGTGACATCACTACGGACACTGTGACATCACTACGAACACTGTGACATCACTACAGACACTGTGACCTTACTACGGACACTGTGACATCACTACGGACACTGTGACATCACGACTGACACTGTGACATCACTACAGACACTGTGACATCACTACGGACACTGTGACATCACGACTGACACTGTGACCTCACTACGGACACCACGACCGTGCAATGTGTTCGTCCGCTGTCATAGGGACAGAGGAAGAGAGGACGACTCAGAGAGAGGGAGGACGACTCAGAGAGAGGACGACTCAGAGAAAGAGAGAGGGGACGACTCAGAGAGAGGGAGGACGACTCAGAGAGAGAGAGAGAGGACGACTCAGAGAGAGGACGACTCACAGAGAGAGGACGACTCACAGAGAGAGAGAGGACGACTCAGAGAGAGAGAGGACGACTCAGAGAAAGGGAGAGGACGACTCAGAGAGAGGGAGAGGACGACTCAGAGAGAGAGGATGACTCAGAGAAAGAGAGAGGGGACGACTCAGAGAGAGAGAGGACGACTCAGAGAAAGAGAGAGGGGACGACTCAGAGAGAGAGAGAGAGGACGACTCAGAGAGAGAGAGAGAGGACGACTCACAGAGAGAGAGGACGACTCAGAGAGAGAGAGGACGACTCAGAGAGATGGAGAGGACGACTCAGAGAGAGGGAGAGGACGACTCAGAGAGAGAAAGGACGACTTAGAGAAAGAGAGAGGGGACGACTCAGAGAGAGAGAGGACAACTCAGAGAGAGAGAGGACGACTCAGAGAGGACGACTCAGAGAGAGGGAGAGGACGACTCAGAGAGAGAGGACGACTCAGAGAAAGAGAGAGGGGGGGACTCAGAGAAAGACAGAGAAGACGACTCAGAGAGAGAGCAGCAGCGCCTCCAACTCCTCTGAGTGAGCAGCAATTACCAGATTATCGGCATACATAACATGGTTGACCAATAGGGAGCCATTCCTTGACCGCACCCGAGCATCGATCAGCCTCCCATTGTATCTGTACTAAATGGGAATTCCTCTGGTACAGCTATTGAAGGCTTCACGAACTATGTGGTCGAAATATATGTTAAATAATGTGGGAGCCAGAGGACATCCCTGTCGCACCCCAAGGTGAACAGGGAATGGCTTTGACTCCCGGCCACGTAGTTTTACCCGGGCCCGCTCACCATTATGAAGGTCCTTAATGATCGTGAGCAAAGGGTCAGGGGACTCCGAAAGCACGAAGAACACTACGGCACACACACGGACACAGACACCCACACACACACACTAAAATGCACAACTGTCGAGCAACTGCGCTTGTGAAGGAAGAGCTGCTTGAAAACGTGCGAACGTATCCATCCAGTGCAAACGTCCTTGACACGATTCGCCTGGGAGAGTAAGTTCCCTGATGTGAGCATTCATCCGCTCGCAACTTTGCCTGCGTAGCTTGGGCCCCTCGCGTTCTGGTGTGGCGGTGGGGGGGGTCTCTGAACTGGTGGGGGGCGTGGGGGGGGGGGAGATTCCCGTGATGAGTTGCAGGGGTATGAAGCTCTGGGTGTGACCCCGACTGCTATGAAGGGAGCTCGCGATACAAGGAAAAACGATGACACAGCGCGTATGTGTCCATGTCCATCCGCGCATCCAGAGAACATTGACCACAAAGTGGTGAAGAGTTTCACTTCTCGTCGAGTCACGGACACCCCTTACCCACCTAGCCACTCATTAATCCACCCACTCACCCACCCATCCACCTAACCACCCACTTAACCACTCACCCACTTCACTCACTCATGAATCCACCCAGCCACCAACCCATACACTCGCCCGCCCACCCACTCATCCACCTACCCAACTATTCTGCGACCGACCCACCCACTCATCCACATGTCCACCCACTCATCCAATTACCCACCCACTCTACCACTGACCCACCCACCACTCACGGCACCCACTAATTTCACCCACCCACCTATCCATCCACTCACGAATCAAACCCACTGACTCACAAACTCACTCCCCACCCAGTCTCCCTCTCTCGGCGTGTGGTGTGGTTTTGTGTGGTGTGGATGGTGATATTTGGCTTGGACGCAGCCTAAATGGTAAAATAACAGACAGCGTCTACCGAAATGGGAACGTACACTGATGCATATCTGAAGGCAGATTCGCATCATCACCCAGCACAGAAATCCTCTCTCATCAAGACGCTCATACATCGGGCAAAAACAGTGTCAGATGGTGAAAGTCTAAGGAGCGAGATTAAACATGTTAAAGAAGCGTTACGATTGGATGGCTACAATAATGCTCAAATTAACAGAGTTTCAATGCCAAACCAAGATCGAACAGCAATACTGCTGAAAGCGATCAGATTATGAAACAATTAAAATACCAAATATCGCGGTAACTAACAAATTAGTTCGAGTTTTGCAAAAGCAAAACATTCAAGTAAGATTTGGTACGGGACACAACATTTTTAAACTAGTATCTTGTACTAAAGGTGAATTGCCTAAGTTGTCAACAGAAGGTGTGTATCGGATTAAATTGCGTATGTGGCAGATGCTATATTGGACAGACGGGATGTAACATTAATAGCGTAAGATTAAAAGAACACCAAAAAAATATGAAATACTCTCAAACACAACTGTCGGCAATTGCAGAAAATGGTCGCCAACAAGGACACTCAATTGATTTTGACAACGTTGAAGTGTTGTGTAAAACGAATTATTACTGGCCAAGACTAATTAGAGACTCCATTGAAATTGAGAGAAATAAAACATAACGTTAACCCCTCTATTCTTAGGTTTTTTCGGTAAAGTCACGTCGGTAAAAAATTTAAATTTATAAAAGTAAAATAAAAATCACGTTTCGGAGGCAACACAAGCTTCCGTCTTCAGGTGGAACCGTCACAGCACGATAGCTGTATCAAGTAAGATAAATTCCAAGAAAACAGTCCTTGTATATATATTTTATTTTACTTTTATTAATTGTAATTTTTTACCTACGTGACTTTACCGAAAAAAACTAAGAATATGAATCCTTGCAGTCACGAAAGCTTCAAATCTAGATATAACCCCTCTGACAACTCCATGCTAAGTGCGGCCTGGAAGCGTATTATGAAATAATACATATTACAATTATAATTCCTCATAGAGGAAACACATACTAGTTACTAACCTATTATATGAATACAATAGCCCCCCGTCCTCTGATATCTGCATCTGATTGGGTTCAGGTGATGACGTCATCCTGCTGCTCTATTTAAGACCTGGAGCAGGTGAATGGCTTTACTATTCTGTCAAATCGCCCGATGATTTTGGATGTAATTTACCAGCGAAACGTCGTACTCCTCGAATTGTAAATGCTGTGGGCTGCAGTAGTAACAGTTTGGCATTTTGTTTGCGTGTCGGGTGGTGGAGGGTTTCGGCACATTTATGCTCACGCGATCTAACCCAAAAACCTTTATTATGAATAATATTGGTCGCGAAAGGCCTACGTGTTAAACTGCTGCGTTGGTGACGGTGCGTTGGTGACGGTGTTTGCTGGAGATGGGGCGGTGATCTTATTCTTTCGTATAGCCGCTGATGTAGATGCAACGACGACAATTTCACATTCACGTGGTCAAAAAAGACAGATGACCACGTCTGGCGCAGCGGAGTGTACCGCTGTGATGCCTCCCTTCGACTTTGTGGATTGGGCATTGGGTCGTTCATACGTTGGTATGGTCTGGTCGTGATGTGGATGTTGCCGTGGCGATGGAGGTGTGGCGTTGATAAGGGTATGATGGTGGTGGTGATGGTGATATGGGTGTGGTGGTGATGTGGTGGTTGTGATCGGGTTGTGGCGGTGGTGATGATGTGGGTGTGGTTTAAGTGCTGGAGGTGAGGTGGTGATGGTGGTGATGTGGCTGTGGTGTCTGATGCGAGTGTGGTGGTGATGCGGGTGTGGTGGTAGTGGTGTGGTGGTGTTGGTGGTGATGGGCCTGTGTTTGCGATCAGTTTTGTAAACATTGACCCCTGACCCCACACACAACACTTGCCAGACCTGATTTGTTTAGAGATAAAAATAAAAATTATTCCGCTTCACCTGTGTCAGCGCAATGCCACAACAAAGACAAAGATCCCCCGTGTAGCCTTAACAGACTGTAGAGACAAGTGATGTTAGCGAGTAGCACCTATGAAGGCCGGAACGGCACACAACGTGGGTGGGTGGCCAGCACCACGCCCGGCCGCCTTTGTCTCCCCAGTGGCGATGTTGACTACACACCGCACTCGGTACTCATTTGAGGCTGAGTCGATCTCAGGGGAGCCCCAGGACCGGTTCAGATAATCGTCGCCGGTGGTATTGGTGGCCGTGAGCGGGGAATCGAACTCGGTTCGCCGGTGTTCGCGCACAAAGACAAAGATCCCCCGTATAGCCTGGGCAGTCTGTTGGGGCAAGTGCTGATAGCGAGCTGCTAGCAACCCTGTGAAGGCAGACACGGCACGCTAATTGCTGCGCCACCGCTCCCCAGGCAGGCAGGCAGGCAAGGCCCGCGTGGGGAGTGATTTCAGCGCAGCACTTTCTCGATTACAGGAGGCCACGCGAAGTGGAGATTATTGCCCCGGTAATTATCGGCCGAATTATCAATATTTATGCGCGGTGAGATGTAATTTGCGCTATGAAATGGTTTCGTTGGAGGGAGTTTATTTGGGGGTGCCGTGGTGGCGGGATGTTAATTCCCTCGCCTGGTGTGCAGGAAGTCGCGGTGTCTGAACCCGACCCTTGACGCCTGCTGCTCGACATTTAGAGGCGTTTGCGCGTCTCTCTCTGCCTCTCTCTCTCCTCCTCCCTCCCCCTCTCTATCCACCTCCCTCTCTCCCCCTCCCTCTCTCTGCCTCCCTCTCTCCCCTCCCTCTGCCCCTCTCTCTCCCCTCCCTCTGCCCCCCTCTCTCTCTCTCTCTCTCCCCGTGGTCGCGTGGATTTTTCTCCGGGTCCTCCGAATTGCTCCCCCCAACCACGTTTAGAATCAAGCGTCTCGAGTTATTTGCCTGCTGCTATATACATCCACGTGGCGACGACGATGATGGATGATGATGATGGATGATAAGGCTGTAGCCATGGAGTCAAGTTTGGGGGGGACCAAATTTTCCTGGGCCCCCCCCCCCCCCCAGAAAAAAAAATTTAAATTAAAAACTAATTTCCTGCCTAAAGTAAAAAAAAAAATCACTAACACATAGGATGGACTTTTTATTAATTTTTTACAATAATGTCTAATAGTGTATTGTATTACATTGCTCTGTTTTTTCTTTTTTACCTTTTCTTGTTTTATTGTATGTAATGGCAGATATTAGGGATTAATACAGTACAACCATAACCACAATCACATAAACAGAAATCTATTTTGTAGCAATATATTGGGGTGCGGACATTTTGAGCATATTTGAATATTGGAGGAAGGGGGATGTCACGTAGGTAGAAAAATTAAACAAATTTAAATTCATATATCACGACGTTTCGATCGAAAAAATAATTCAGCAGTTCCACTGCTGGATTATTTTCTCACCTGAGGACGACCGCTTGTGTTACGATCGAAACGTCGTGATAAATAACTTTTTTATTTTGTTTTATTTTTCTACCTACGTGACTTTACCGAAAGAACCAAAGAATATGGATCCCTGCAGTCACGAAAGCTTCAAATGAACGTCGTTCAACTTCTTGGTTCTTTCGGTAAAGTCACGTAGAAGGGAAATAATAAAATAAAACAATAAAATAAATATATATTATTTTATTATTTCCCTTCTACGTGACTTTACCGAAAGAACCAAGAAGATGAATCCCTGCAGTCACGAAAGCTTTAAATCGAAATGTAACGTCGTTCAAGTTCGGTGCCATTCGCACGTGCAAGGCGGTTGTTTGTCGGGCGCCGATTCCAATTCGGTTGTCTCCGATCTGATTTCTTGCGCGGTGGAGCGCGCCTGAGTTGTGAGTGACGGGCTCGGTCTCGCATCTCGACGCGTCGTTGTCTCTCGAAGGAGTTTGTCTGCTGGAGTGCCACGCTGCTCCGGGTTGAGGCGACGACGGTGGTTTCGCTTCTCTCGACTCCGATGTGTGTCGTGGTCAAATGTTGTCATCAACATTTCGTCCACTTCCCGCTGTCCAATCGATTCCACATTTTGCACACGCGCTCACATCCGGCGGCAATGCATGCCTGCATCAAAATCGGCATCGAATAATCAATCGATTGGCTATTTTAAAGCAATGAACGGTTGATTAATTAAATATTTATTTGGCGAGGTTAAAAAAAACGCCGCCGTCCCTAAAACTGTGGGTTCGCCTCGACCAAGAAGCAGGCGCCGCGCGTGTCTCTCGCGATCAAGACGCCGTCCCACTCCCCCTTGTCCCACCGACTTATTTACTTTTGAGTGCACTTTAAAATCAACCCGTTGTTTTATATATAAAACAAAACTTAAAAAAACGAGTTTATTTGTTGATGCGCTCGCACGCACGAAGACAAACACCAAAGATGCCCCGGGGTGGCCTTGGCCGGTGCGAGTGCTGTTAGCGAGCACCTATTAAGGGCGGCGATGTTGTAGCCGACGGCGCGCCCGGCCGCCTTTGTCTCCCCTGGGCAGATGCTTACACACATCCTCGAGGTCGACTCAAAGATGAAGACCACCCCCCCCCCCCGTATGGCCTCAACGGACTGATGGGGCAAGTGCTGTTAGCGAGCACCTATGAAGGCTGCCGGCACTGTGACACACGAGGGGGTGGGTGGCCAGCACCACGCCCGGCCGCCTTTGTCTCCCCAGTGGCGATGTTTCAAACACACCCCACCGGGTACTCATTTGAGGCTGAGTCGACTTGACACACTCACACAAAGATAAAGTTTCCCCGTATAGGCTACACAGGCTGTTGGGGGAAGTGATGTTAGCGAGCTCCTATTAAGGCTGGAACCGCGAGCGAGGTGGGGGGAGGTGGGGGGGGGGTGTGTGGCCAGCACCACGCCCGGCCGCCTTTGTCTCCCCAGGGCCAGTCTATCGATCTATGCGACTCGTAAACTCGGTCGGCTCTACACACACAGACAAAGATCCCCCGTGTAGCCTTAACAGACTGTTGGGGCAAGTGCTGTTAGTGAGTAAGCACCTACGAAGGCCGGAAACGGGACACGAGTGGGGTGTGAGTGGCCAGCACCCGGCCGCCTTTGTCTCCCCGGTGCTCATGTTTACACACTCACACACACGCTCACACACGCGCGCACTCATTATCCCACGCAGTCCTTATCGTGATCAGACGTCGCTATGAGCTCACAGATTGTTAACAGCATCGAGCTCATGTGGCTAATGAGACCCATTAGCACCACTACCATCACCCCCTCCCCACCCCCATCACCACCACCAGCACCACCTCCTCCCCCGCATCATCTCCACTCCTCCGTGATCATCATCACGACATCGCCATCACCACAACATCACCATCATCACCACCATCACTACAACACCACTACAACACCACCACAACATCACCACAACACCACCACTCACCTCATCATCACCACAACACCACCACTCACCTCATCATCACCACAACACCACCACTCACCTCATCATCACCACAACACCACTATCATCACCACAACACCACCACCACATCATCATCACTACAACACCACCACTCACATCATCATCACCACAAAACCACAATCATCATCATCACCACGACATCGCCATTATCATCACAACACCACCATCATCACCACATCACCATCACCACAACACCACCATCATCATCATCATCACCACCACAACACCACCATCATCACCTCGTCTAGTGATGATGGTGATGGATCATCTCATCTAGTGATGATGGTGATGATGGATCATCTCGTCTAGTGATGATGGTGATGATGGATCATCTCGTCTAGTGATGATGGTGATGATGGATCATCTTGTCTAGTGATGATGATGATGGATCACCTCGTCTAGTGATGATGGTGGTGATGGATCATCTCGTCTAGTGATGATGGTGATGATGGATCATCTCGTCTAGTAATGATGGTGATGATGGATCATCTCGTCTAGTGATGATGGAGATGATGGATCATCTCGTCTAGTGATGATGGTGATGATGGATCATCTCGTCTAGTGATGATGGTGATGATGGATCATCTCGTCTAGTGATGATGGTGATGGATCATCTCGTCTAGTGATGATGGTGATGATGGATCATCTCGTCTAGTGATGATGGTGATGGATCATCTCGTCTAGTGATGATGGTGATGATGGATCATCTCGTCTAGTGATGGTGGTGATGATGGATCATCTCGTCTAGTGATGGTGGTGATGATGGATCATCTCGTCTAGTGATGATGGTGATGATGGATCATCTCGTCTAGTGATGATGGTGATGGATCATCTCGTCTAGTGATGATGGTGATGATGGATCATCTCGTCTAGTGATGATGGTGATGGATCATCTCGTCTAGTGATGATGGTGATGATGGATCATCTCGTCTAGTGGTGGTGGTGATGATGGATCATCTCGTCTAGTGATTATGGTGATGATGGATCATCTCGTCTAGTGATGGTGGTGATGATGGATCATCTCGTCTAGTGATGATGGTGGTAATGGATCATCTCGTCTAGTGATGATGGTGGTGATGGATCATCTCGTCTAGTGATGGTGGTGATGATGGATTATCTCGTCTAGTGATGATGGTGGTAATGGATCATCTCGTCTAGTGATGATGGTGGTGATGGATCATCTCGTCTAGTGATGATGGTGATGATGGATCATCTCGTCTAGTGATGATGGTGATGATGGATCACCTCGTCTAGTGATGATGGTGATGATGGATCATCTCGTCTAGTGATGATGGTGGTGATGGATCATCTCGTCTAGTGATGATGGTGATGATGGATCACCTCGTCTAGTGATGATGGTGATGATGGATCACCTCGTCTAGTGATGATGGTGATGATGGATCATCTCGTCTAGTGATGATGGTGATGATGGATCATCTCGTCTAGTGATGGTGGTGATGATGGATCATCTCGTCTAGTGATGATGGTGATGATGGATCATCTCGTCTAGTGATGATGATGATGGATAATCTCGTCTAGTGATGGTGGTGATGGATCATCTCGTCTAGTGATGGTGGTGATGATGGATCATCTCGTCTAGTGATGGTGGTGATGGATCATCTCGTCTAGTGATGATGGTGGTGATGGATCATCTCGTCTCGTGATGATGGTGGTGATGGATCATCTCGTCTAGTGATGATGGTGATGGATCATCTCGTCTAGTGATGATGGTGGTGATGGATCATCTCGTCTAGTGATGATGGTGATGGATCATCTCGTCTAGTGATGATGGTGAGTTTTATTATCTCCTCGCTTGACATAATTCACTACTCACCACGCGCGCGACACTCACCTCTCAACTCACCACTCACTCACTCACCACTCACTCACCACTCACTCACTCACTCACCTCTCAACTCACCACTCACTCACTACTAACTCACTACTCACTCACTCACCACTCACTCATCTCTCAACTCACCACTCACTCACCAGACACTCACCATTCACCACTCACTCACTCACCACCCACTCACCAGACACTCACCACCCACGAGCTGGACTCACCATTCACTCACTCACCACTCACTCACCTCTCAACTCACCTCTCAACTCACCACTCACTCCCCACCCACTCACCAGACACCCCCCACTAGCTGGACTCACCACTCACTCACCACTCACTCACCCACTCACTCACTCACCATCCACTCACCCCCCACTAGCTGGACTCACCACTCACTCACCCACTCACTCGCCCACTCACCCACTCACTCACTCACCCACCACTCACCCACTCACTCACTCACTCCCCCACTCACTCACTCACTCACCCACTCACTCACCACTCACCCACTCACTCACCCACTCACCCACCACCCACTAGCTGGACTCACCACTCACTCACTCACCGGACACTCAAGCGCTCACTCACCCCGATGTTGATAGCGAGCCGTGCACCCAGCTCCTCCTGCCCGTGTACGGCCTCGTGTCAGACCTCAGCGGATGAGTGACTCGGGTGAGGGACTCGGGTGAGTGACTCGGGTGAGTGACTCTGGTGAGGAACTCGGGTGAGGAACTCAAGTGAGGGGCCGCGTGGTCCCTGGACCCCGCATCGCAGCCGCGGCGTGCGAATGGAGGAACCCCAAAAACACTCCCAGAGCCACACACACCGGGGGTGACCCAACCCAGCATCCCCCGCCCCCCTCACCCCTCCACTGCACTCACCCCCCCTCACCCTCCACCCTCCCCCCTCACCCCCTCCACTCACCCTCCACTCACCCGCCACTCACCCTCCACCCTCCCCCCTCACCCCTCCACTCACCCGCCCCTCACCCTCCACCCTCCCCCCTCACCCCCTCCACTCACCCTCCACTCACCCGCCCCTCACCCTCCACCCTCCCCCTCATCCCCTCCACTCACCCGCCCCTCACCCTCCACCCTCCCCCCTCACCCCCTCCACTCACCCGCCACTCACCCTCCACCCCCCGCTGCCCCGCCCTCCGCCCTCCCGCTCCCTTCCTCAATTCCTTCTCGCACCTCACCCCTTCGATCATCCCGCATTCACCGCCCCTCACCATCAACCCCTCCCCTCACCACCTCCCCTCACCTCAATTCACCCTCTCCTCTCCTCACCATCATCCCTTCACCTCACCAACTTCCCTCACCTCACCCACCTCCTCTCACCAACACTATCACCGCCCTCACCACCCTCTCCTCTCCTCACCACCTTCGCTCACCTCATCACTTCCCTCACCCTCACTACTCCTTCCCATCCCCTCACCTCACCATGTTGCCTAACCTCACTCTCACCACACTTCTCTTACCCCCCCACCATCCTCCCCCCCCGTTCATTGACCATTTCCTTATCCCCCCCCTCACCGCTCCCCCCTACCCCTCACCCCCCGTAACCCCTCACCCCCCCATACCCCTCACACACCCCCCCTAGCCCCTCACCCCCCCCTACCCCTCACCCACCCCCCGACCCCTCACCCCCCTACCCCTCACCCCCCGTAACCCCGCACCCCCCCATACCCCTCACACCCCCCCTCCCCTCACCCCCCCATACCCCTCAACACCCCCCCTACCCCTCACCCCCCCCTACCCCTCACCCCCCCTACCCTCACCCCCCCTACCCCTCACCCCCCCACCCTCAACCCCCCCTACCCCTCACCCCCCCTACCCCTCAACCCCCCCTACCCCTCACCCACCCTACCCCCACACCCCACCCCCCACCACCCCCCCTACCCTACACCCCCCCCTACCCCTCACCCCCCTTACCCCTCAACCCCCCTACCCCCCCACCCCCCCTTACCCCCCCCACCCCCCTTACCCCCCCACCCCCCCTTACCCCCCTCACCCCCCCTACCCCCCCCCACCCCCCCCACCCCCCCTACCACCCCCCCTACCCCTCACCACCCCCTACCCCTCACCCCCCTTACCCCTCAACCCCCCCTACCCCCCCAACCCCCCCTTACCCCCCCACCCCCCCCTTACCCCCCCCACCCCCCCCTACCCCCCCCCACCCCCCCACCCCCCCCTACCCCTCACCCCCGTTACCCCTCACCGCGCTAAGTGATCGCTCGGCATGGCCATAATGAGCCTGCGGAACTGCCCGATACGGGTCACGTGGTGTAATCGAGTCCCACGCGGAGCAGCAGCGGCAGCGGCGGTTGTCGGCGGTGATGAGGACGCTGCTACTCACCGCGCGGTGACCCCCTGCGGACGCAGCTGTGCCCGGTAGCCGTATCGCTCCGCGCCCGGGGGTGACTCGGTTCACGGGTCACGCAGAGAAACTCTCACCTGGAGTGTTGTGGGTGGGGGGTTAATGTGTGAGCGGGACAATTATTATTATTATTTTACAAAAAAATTCACGGAGCTACGAGTTTAAAAAAATAATTAATGGGAACTAGTTCCTTCGAGAACATTTGTTTTCGTTTGAAGTGATAGTCTCAGCACGGTCCACTGACGACTCACACAGAGACTCACACAGAGACCCAGAGACTCACACAGAGACTCATGGACTCACACAGAGACCCATAGACTCACAGGGACACACACAGAGACCCATAGACTCACACAGAGACCCATAGACTCACAGGACACACACAGAGACCCATAAACTCACACAAAGACCCATAGACTCACACAGAGACCCATAGACCCACCATAGACTCACACAGAGACCCAAAGACTCACAGGACACACACAGAGATCCATAGACTCACACAGAGACCCATAGACCCACCATAGACTCACACAGGGACCCATAGACTCACACAGAGACCCATAGACTCACATGACTCACACACAGACCCATAGGACTCACACAGAGACCCATAGACCCATGGACTCACACAGAGACCCATAGACTCACACAGAGACCTATAGACTCACACAGAGACCATAGACTCACACAGAGACCCATAGCTATCCAGAGACCCATAGACTCACCAGATACCATAGACTCACACAGAGACCCATAGACTCACCAGAGACCCTAGACTCACACGAGCGCACAGACCACACAGAGACCCATAGACTCACAGGACACACACAGAGACCATAGACTCATGGGACTCACGCAGAGACCCATATACTCACGGGACACACCACAGAGACCATAGACTCACATGACTCACACAGAGACCCATAGACTCACAGAGACCATAGAATCGGGTATCGACCCAAAGACTCACAAGAGACACATAGGACTCACAGAGAGGACAAATACGCACATCGAGTGAGAGGGTTGGTGAGTAAATAATTGAGTGGGTTCGTGGGATGATGTTGAGTGGGTGAGTGAGTGAACGAGTGGGTGAGTGGGATGATGTCTGAGTGGGTGAGTGGGTGAACGAGTGGGTGAGTGGTGAACGAGTGGGTGAGTGAGTGAACGAGTGGGTGAGTGAGTAAACGAGTGGGTGAGTGGGATGATGTCTGAGTGGGTGAGTGGGTGAGTGGTGAACGTGGGTGAGTGGGTGAGTGAGTGAACGAGTGGGTGAGTGTGAACGAGGGGTGAGTGAGTGAACGAGTGGGTGAGTGGGTCAGTGAGATGGTGGATGAGTGAATGAGTGAGATGGTGGGTGGGTGGGTGGGTGAGTGGTGTGAGTGAGTGTGAGTGAGTGATTAGTGAGTTGGTGAGGAGTGATTGTGAGTGAGTTTGTAGTGATGAGTTTTAGTGAGTGAGCTAGTGAGTGAGTGAGTGAATTAGTGAGTGAGTTACTAAGTTAGTGAGTGAGTGAGTTGTTCAGGGTGAGATTCTTTTCAGACCGCCACGTTGGCTCTGAAATGTTAACTACCTCGCCTGGTCTACAGGAGGTGGAGATGCGATCCCGAGCGTGACGCCATTGTATTCATGTGTACACCACAGGATATAGGAGACACGTGGGCAGTGTTAGTCTATGGGCAGTGTTACTCTATGGGCAATGTTAGTCTATGGGCAATGTTAGTCTATGGGTAATGTTAGTCTATGGGCAATGTTAGTCTATGGGTACTGTTAGTCTATGGGCAATGTTAGTCTATGGGCAATGTTAGTCTATGGGTAGTGTTAGTCTATGGGCAGTTAGTCTATGGGCAATGTTACTCTATGGGCAGTGTTAGTCTATGGGCAATGTTAGTCTATGGGTAATGTTAGTCTATGGGCAATGTTAGTCTATGGGTACTGTTAGTCTATGGGTACTGTTAGTCTATGGGCAATGTTACTCTATGGGCAGTGTTAGTCTATGGGCAATGTTAGTCTATGGGCAGTGTTAGTCTATGGGTAATGTTAGTCTATGGGCAGTGTTAGCCTATGGGCAATGTTAGTCTATGGGCAATGTTAGTCTATGGGCAGTGTTAGTCTATGGGCAATGTTAGTCTATGGGTAATGTTAGTCTATGGGCAATGTTAGTCTATGGGTACTGTTAGCCTATGGGCAATGTTAGTCTATGGGCAATGTTATCTATGGGCAGTGTTAGTCTATGGCAATGTTAGTCTATGGGAATGTTAAGTCTATGGGTAATGTTAGTCTATGGGTAGTGTTAGTCTATGGGTAATGTTAGTCTGTGGGCAATGTTAGTCTATGGGTAGTGTTAGTCTATGGGCAATGTTAGTCTATGGGCAATGTTAGTCTATGGGCAGTGTTAGTCTATGGGCAATGTTAGTCTATGGG
>NC_083802.1:1301246-1306246 GCF_015708825.2 Lethenteron reissneri
GTTTTCCACTCCTGCTGATGCCGCTGATCATTATCATCATCATCAACAGCAGCAGCATCAACGTCACAATCATCAGCCGAGCTCAATCCGCTGCTGGACGACATTGGGCACTGGTGGCAACTGGTGTGGACTATTCAGGTGTCGCGGTTTGCAACAGGCACCGTATGAACGTGTTTTATACATATATATGAATTTAATTGTAATTCAAGATGTGTTCTATGTGTACTGTGTATTGATGGCCTGCATCGCTCTGTGGTCTATTCATTGGACACGGCCCCGTGGCTGCTCAAAGGTAGCAGTCGCTAAAGGTCACGAGTTCAGATCCTCGTGGGACAGGTGAAGGTTGGTTCGGCCTATCATCATCATCCCATTCTGCAGGGTCGATAAAGTTTGTACCACTTTGTGGCGGGGGGGGGGGGGGTAATCAACAGTGCTTGATTTATGGATAGAATCGCCCCCGCCAAAGGAATGTGGAATGTCCACCACTCGAAATATCATAGGCTGATATTTAATGTTTACGTGGTGTGGCGGATAGTTGTATATTTTGTCTGCTTATCAACTTTGTCGTTCATATTCCGCACAACGCGGCTAAACACATTTCGTGTTACGTATTCAATATAATCTTGCGTCACACTAGGACCCATATCTAAGAGAGACAGCCCTCGCCTATGAGCCCGTGGGCAGTTAACCAGCATTGCTGCAAGTGACCCAGACTCTGCAGCTGATGAGACACTGGATGATGACACCAGCCCTTGCATATGAACACCTACCCGCTCACCAGCATTGGTTTAAGCGATAGAGAAATATAGAGAGATGGACAGAGAGAGAGAGAGACTTTAGACTTTTAAACAACTTTTATTGCAGCAACAGCACTGGAGGCGATTCCGATATGAAACACACAACGTCACCAGCAACACAAATAACAATCGCTATAAATCCACGCGCTGTGGTGCTAAATGCACCGCGCACAACACGAAAGAAAAGTCACGTGGTGGTGGTGGTCATCGCGCACGCCACGGTGACGAGCGAGCGCTTCAGAAGGTGAACACGAGGGTGCCGTCCACGCTGGTACAGATAGGGGCTTTTCCGGCTCCCCAGCGTTCGAAGAAGATGTGCACATCACCGACATGTGTGTGGTACGCGTGCTCCAGCCGGAGCCGCGCCTTGAGCAGGCCCCTGAACACTGGAAGCACAGAGCAGCCGTCAGTGTCACCTTGCAGCATCTTTTTCCTCGTTCCTGTACACCGCCAACTTCGCCTGAGCACAGGCGAAGTTGGCGAGGTCATGGCGCTTGTTAGCCAGGTAAGGCACCACCCCATATACGAAGCTGATGTTGTAGAAGGGCACCCCTAGTTTCCTAAAGATGTCCCCAAACAGACGGAACATTGGTTTGAGTCGCTGGAAGCATAAGTACCAGTGGGGCAGATCCTCCCTGGCACCGCAGGAAATGCACAAGTCTGTTACCCCTGGGGAGATTCGGCTGAGCCACACGGCCGATGGCAACGCTGCAGTGTGCCAACCTCCACTGGAGGTCACCGCAGCGTTTGGCCACGGGGGAGACTTGTACATTTGTTTCCACTGGGGGGTGGCCGCAATGAGGGGAGGTCCCGCAGATGCAGCGTCTTGACACAGCACGTGTAGAGCGCCTTGACACAGCACGTGTAGAGCGCCTTGACACAGCACGTGTAGAGCACCTTGACACAGCACGTGTAGAGCGCCTTGACACAGCACGTGTAGAGCGCCTTGACACAGCACGTGTAGAGCACCTTGACACAGCACGTGTAGAGCGCCTTGACACAGCACGTGTAGAGCGCCTTGACACAGCACGTGTAGAGCACCTTGACACAGCACGTGTAGAGCGCCTTGACACAGCACGTGTAGAGCGCCTTGACACAGCACGTGTAGAGCACCTTGACACAGCACGTGTAGAGCGCCTTGACACAGCACGTGTAGAGCGCCTTGACACAGCACGTGTAGAGCACCTTGACACAGCACGTGTAGAGCGCCTTGACACAGCACGTGTAGAGCGCCTTGACACAGCACGTGTAGAGCGCCTTGACACGGCACGTATTGAGCGCCTTGACACGGCACGTGTAGAGCGCCTTGACAAAGCACGTGTAGAGCGCCTTGACACAGCACGTGTAGATCACCTTGACACAGCACGTGTAGAGCGCCTTGACACAGCACGTGTAGAGCGCCTTGACACAGCACGTGTAGAGCGCCTTGACACAGCACGTGTAGAGCGCCTTGACACAGCACGTGTAGAGCGCCTTGACACAGCACGTGTAGAGCGCCTTGACACAGCACGTGTAGAGCGCCTTGACACAGCACGTGTAGAGCGCCTTGACACAGCACGTGTAGAGCGCCTTGACACAGCACGTGTAGAGCGCCTTGACACAGCACGTGTAGAGCGCCTTGACACAGCACGTGTAGAGCGCCTTGACACAGCACGTGTAGAGCGCCTTGACACAGCACGTGTAGAGCGCCTTGACACAGCACGTGTAGAGCGCCTTGACACAGCACGTGTAGAGCGCCTTGACACAGCACGTGTAGAGCGCCTTGACACAGCACGTGTAGAGCGCCTTGACACAGCACGTGTAGAGCGCCTTGACACAGCACGTGTAGAGCGCCTTGACACAGCACGTGTAGAGCGCCTTGACACAGCACGTGTAGAGCGCCTTGACACAGCACGTGTAGAGCGCCTTGACACAGCACGTGTAGAGCGCCTTGACACAGCACGTGTAGAGCGCCTTGACACAGCACGTGTAGAGCGCCTTGACACAGCACGTGTAGAGCGCCTTGACACAGCACGTGTAGAGCGCCTTGACACAGCACGTGTAGAGCGCCTTGACACAGCACGTGTAGAGCGCCTTGACACAGCACGTGTAGAGCGCCTTGACACGGCACGTATTGAGCGCCTTGACACGGCACGTGTAGAGCGCCTTGACAAAGCACGTGTAGAGCGCCTTGACACAGCTCGTGTAGATCACCTTGACAAAGCACGTGTAGAGCGCCTTGACACAGCACGTGTAGAGCGCCTTGACACAGCACGTGTAGAGCGCCTTGACACAGCACGTGTAGAGCGCCTTGACACAGCACGTGTAGAGCGCTGTGTTCAGACACTCTTGAGAGAAATGGGCAGAGAGAGATGGAGAATGCCCCACGACTGCCCAATGTGGAGCGGTGGCTCAGCGGTTAGCGCTACGCTGCGCTACGAACCTGGCGACCCGGGTTCGATTCCCGCTCACGGTCATAACACCTAGTGACGATTGTCTGTACCAGTCCTGGGCCTCCCCTAGGACGACTCAGCCCTCAAATGAGTACCTGGTGCGGTGTGTAGTAAACATCGCCACTGGGGAGATCAAGGCGGCCGGGAGGTCGTGGTGCTGGCCACCCACCCCCTCGTGTGCCACAGTGGCGGCCTTCGTTGGGTCTCTCAAGGGTGACACGGGGGGGGGGGGGGCCGTGCCGGATTATCCGAGTAGCACAAGTAGCTACAACATATGTAGTAGACTACATAAGTAGTAGCTACTACATTCTACATATGTAGTAGCTGCTACATGCTACATGTGTAGTAGCTACTACACATGTAGCGACGGGCCCCGCACTTTCAAGGGCCCACGCGCTAAATGCTTTCAAGAGATTCAGCACTTGCTCTATTGCTATAGTACTATACCGCCTTCGACTTGTACTTGTCGTATTATCTGTGCTGTATAGCAAATGAACAAAATACAATTACTTGACTGTGCACGTAAAAAACATCGTGTTTTTTAATATTTACGTGTTTTTAATGTTTATTTAGGACCCCTTTACAACACTACGGGCCCCGCACGGGCTTAATCCGTCACGGGGTTTACGGTGATGGATCTCTGTGTGGCTGCGTGAGCGAGGGGGTGTACGCGCTCTGCCCCCCGTATTTCCCTCCGTGTGTGTAAGCGGTCACAGGCGGTGTGCGCGTATCGCGAAGTATTTCCTCTGGAGCCACGTGGGCTCGCACACGGGCGGGTGAATGCGTATTGCTTACCGGAATGTGAGCGAGTGAGTGCGTGCATTTAGAAATCGTCGCCCGTAGAGAGACGCGCAGAGACACAGATTCCTCATCATCCCCCCCCCCCCCCCCCCCGTTAACGAGGAGCAGCAGCCCATGGAGGCTACCGGCACGGGTCTTCTCGGCCACGGTCATTCCCTCCCTTCTCTGGCACCACGCCCGCCCGGCCGCCTTTGTCTCCCTCGTGGCGATGTTTGCACACAACCGCATCAGGCGGAGTACTCATTTGAGGCTGAGTCTATCTAGTGGGTGGGGGGGGGCATGAGGACCGCTGGTGTTGGAGGGATGTGGGAACCTCACCACGCAACCTCAGATGAGCGCGAGTTGGCTACGTGTGGTGCTACAGCACACGCGTGTGCTACAGCACACGCGTGTGCTACAGCACACGCATGTGCTACAGCACACGCATGTTCTATAGCACACGCGTGTTCTATAGCACACGCGTGTTCTATAGCACACGCATGTTCTATAGCACACTCGTTCTACAGCACACGCATGTGCTACAGCACACGCGTGTGCTACAGCACACGCGTGTGCTATAGAACATGCGTGTGCTACAGCACATGCATGTTCTATAGCACACGCGTGTTCTATAGCACACGCGTGTTCTATAGCACACGCGTTCTACAGCACACGCATGTGCTACAGCACACGCATGTGCTACAGCACACGCGTGTTCTATAGCACACGCATGTTCTATAGCACACGCATGTGCTACATCACACGCGTTCTACAGCACACGCATGTGCTACAGCACACGCATGTGCTATAGCACACGCATGTGCTACATCACACGCGTTCTACAGCACACGCATGTGCTACATCACACGCGTTCTACAGCACACGCATGTGCTACAGCACACGCATGTGCTACATCACACGCGTTCCACAGCACACGCATGTGCTACAGCACACGCATGTGTACATCACACGCGTTCTACAGCACACGCGT